>NC_088865.1:1592518-1892518 GCF_032884065.1 Artemia franciscana
TCACGAGGGGGCGAACCCCCTCATATAAGTAGTAAAAACATACGAATATAGAAGTTCGTTACGTAAGTTAATTCGTAAGTTACAAAAACGTTCGTAAATAATTAAAAGTTCTAGTTGCCTTTTTAAGTAGCCGCAAATTGGAGGGTAACTAGGCCTCCTCTGCTCCTTTTTCTCTAAAATTATCCGATCAAAACTATGAGAAAAACATTTAGCCAAAAAAAAAATATATAGGCAAATTTCGTTTTAATTATTCCAGTGTGGAGAGCCAAAATCAAAACATGCTGTAATTCAAAAACGTTCAGAAATTAAATAAATAAAAAATAAGTTTTTTTTAACCAAAAGTAAGGAGCGACATTAAAACTTAAAACGGACAGAAATTACTCCGTATATGAAAGGGGCTGTTCTCTCTTCAACACCCCGCTCTTTACGCTAAATTTTTTTAATGTTTTTAAAAATGGAGTGGAGAGAAAGCGTCAAACTTTAGCGTAAAGAGCGGGATATTGAAGAGAGAACAGCCCCTTTCATATATGGAGTAATTTCTGTTCGTTTTAAGTTTTAATGTCGCTCCTTACTTTCAGTAAAAAAAAATGTTTTTTTATTTAATATATCTTAAAACCATATAACAAATGTATCTTCACAAATTTAGGAAACATCCAATGCGCTAATTCAGCCACATCAAGGAGTTCTCACCACCTGCCAATGATCTATCTTGAAGATGCAATTAAAGAGATTTAAACGAGAAATAAAACCTAGTAAGAGCTGGCTCGACAACTTATGTTTGATAGTATATCTTCCAACTTAAAAAGAACAGAAAATATTCTGTATATGAAAGGGATTGTCCCTCCCTCATCGCCCTGCTTTTTACGGTAAAACTTCGTATAAGAATTCTAGCAAATTCCCTTGGTGTTAAATTTCTCCTGAAAATTTCACCCCCTAGAAACTTCCCTCTCATTGGAAATTCTCCCCGTGAAAAATTTTACTAGCAGAAAATCTCCCCCACTCATAAAATGTATGTATACTTCCCTATAAAAGACTACGTAAGCAACAGACAAAAGGTATGACTTAGACATATTCCCAGGAGGATCGTGGTGTTACGGCAAAACTTCGTGTAAGAATTCTAGCAAATTCCCCTGTTGTAAAATTTGTCATGAGAAATTTACCCCCTAGTAACTTACCTGCCATGGGAAATTCTCCTCGTAAAAAATTTCACTTGCAGAAAATACTCCCGCATTCAAAAAATGTATGTATACTTCCCTGTAATAGGCTACGTAAGCGACGGGCAAATTTAATAACTTAGACCTATTCCCAGAAGGATCGTGGTATCTCGAAAGGTATAATTGTTCGGCCTTTCAACTATTCTGAACAAAAAAATACTTCTACTACTAACAAATTACCGCAGCACCAAGCCCTCTGAGGCCAACACGGCTAAGCTCAGTCCTCTTCCAATCCAATATATTCAAAACGTCCCTCTTTACACTCTCCCAGAAAATTCCCATTTCATTTAAAGCTTTCTTTATGAAATCCTCCCACCCCAACCGTGGATGACCAGCTTTCTGCTTAGCCCTAGACCGCTGGTCAAAAAGGACAATCGTCGGTAATCTGTCATCCTTCATCCGCAAAGCGTGCCCTAGCCATCTTAACCTTTCTCTCATTAGAGCCATAGAAAGCAGGATGCTATCTCAAAATTTTGATTGGACTATTCAGATAAAAAAAATTCTAGTTGTGGATTCCTTCCAGAATTCTTTTTGCATAGGCTACGAATCCACCTCAAAAATAGCCTACTTATATTTGAAGAAAGATCTGTTTTCACTCAAGTTAATTACCCTATTTATTTATCTGACGGTTCAATGAGAGCTGGGATGTTTTGACATTAAAATGCACTGTTGTGAATCATCTCCCTCTCGAGTACGAGTACGAAACAATCAGATAACTAATCGCCTCGCGGGTGATATGCTATTGAATATTTTAAACCCAACAAGGAACCAAATAATTGCACAAGAAACGACAACAGTAGCTTGTTGTCATTTCCTAGGTTAATTGAAATTCATTTGTTTAGCCTGAAACTTTGTGAAATTTTTAATTTCCCAATGGTTTCTTGGGATTTCTGGCAAAAATAGGACGTTTATTAAGAATTAGATACATTTGTGAAGCCTTTTTTGGGGGATTTTACAGCATGCAATTATCCGGTCAAGTCACTGCCCAATTATTAATACGTTTTCTGTCCAACTTTTTACCCTCTTTGAAGTAATTAGCAATTGTACTGTTGTTGTTTTTTTTGTAAAGAGAGTTTGCTTTCCACGGCAAAATAGAATTATCCTTGATACTAGGGCGTTTATCCCCCCTTTTCAGGATAAAGTACAGCTTTTATGGATCAATTTTGGAAACTATTATTTTTCATTAAAATCTACGTTTTTGCATTAGGAGAACTACCCCCTGCAACACCCATATCGCACTGTTAACCCTAAAATTTCCCTTTCAGTGGGATATAATAGATTAATCACTGATTCTAAATCGCTATGAACACAACCTGAGCCTAAAACGTACTTTTGAGGCTCCAGTCTTCTTCCCCCCATCCGCTACAATACTACAAATTAAAGTTAATCTGTATTTTCCGATATACGTGCTTTTTGCATTACTAAATAAAAAATTGCTACTTTATATCTGCTGTTTCGAGGTTCCCCCCCCCCCCCCCCGAAAAAAATTTCTTGCGTACGTGCCTGCTATATATATATATATATATATATATATATATATATATATATATATATATATATATATATATATATATATATATATAAATCCTCCCCATATTCCCCATGAATCCCCATATTTCTTCATGAAATCCTCCCACACCAACCGCGGATGACCAGCTTTCTGTTTAGCCCTAGACGGCCAGCCAAAAAGGACTGTATTTGGTAATAATTCATCCTTTTTCCACAAAGCGTGCCCTAGCCATCTTAACCTTTCTCTCATTACAGCCATAGAAAGCAGGATGCTATCTCAAATTTTGGATTGAAACATTCTGATAAAAAAAATTCTAGCTCTTAATTCCTTCCATATTTTTTTTTTGCATAGGCTACGATTCCAACTCAAACATAGGCTACTCTTGTAGCATACTTATATTTGAAGAAAGATCTGTTTTCACTTAAGTTGTGATCCTTTTTAAGATCATGAGGGATCCCAACGTGCGACAAATATTTTCGGGAAATCGAATTACAAGCTAGAAAAAAAATTTTCTTAGAAAAACAAGTTAGAAAAACAGTCCCCTCCCTCCAAAAATTTCTCCAACACAAAGACGTTTAAAGTATAAAACGTGTGAGATCCAACGTTTAATGTATAAAAAATTTTATGGTCAGGGGAAGTGGGATACGTGAGAGGATGTTTCTATGGGTGAATTTACCACAGGGAAGAGCATTTTCATGAAGAGTTGCTGGATTTTACAGCATTATTTAAAAAAAAAAACATTTTTGGTTACTTTTTAAGTAACCAAAAAAAATCGGAGGGAATCTTCCACGCTCATTTTTCTCCCAAAGTCAACGGATAAAAATTTTGAGATAGCCATTTTGTTCCGCATAGTCGAAAACCATAATAACTATGTCTTTGGGGATGACTTACCATATCTACGTCTTTGGGGAGGGGCTGCAAGTTACAAACTTTGACCAATGTTTACATACAGTAATGGTTATTGGGAAGTGTACCGACATTTTCAGGGGAATTTTTTTGGTTTGGGTGTGGGGTTCAGGGGAGGGGGCTATATAGGAGGATCTTTCCTTGGAGGAATATTTCATTGGGGAAGAGAAATTCAATGAAAATGGCGCATTGTTTTCTAGCATTACTATTAAAAAAAAACAGCAATGAAAATATAAACATGAAAATTTTTTTTCAATTGAAAGTAAGGAGAAGCATTAAAACTTAAAACGAACAGAGATTATTACGCATATTAGGGGTTCTAAAAATACTTTACCACAAAGAGCGAGGTATTTAGGAGGAGATAAATACTTCGCTCTTTATGCTAAATTATTTTTAGTAATTTCAACTATTTATTCTACGGCCTTTCTGATTCAGGGGTTATTCTTAAAGAATTGGGACAAAACTTAAGATTTAGTGTGAAGAGCGAGGTATTAACGAGGGGACAAATCCCCTCATATATATAATCAAAAATATAAGAATATAAAAGTTTGTTACGTAAGTTAATTTTTAAGTTACGTATATGTTTTACAAATAAAAACGTTCGTTAAAAATTAAAAGTTCTAGTTGCCTTTTTAAGTAACCGAAAAATTGGAGGGCAACTAGGCCTCCTTCCCCACCCCTCATTTCTCAAAATCGTCTGATCAAAACTAAGAGAAAGCCATTTAGCAAAAAAAAAAATTAATATGCAAATTATATTTTAATAATTTATGTATGGAGAGCCAAATTCAGACATGCATCAATTCAAAACTTTCAGAAATTAAATAAAAAAAAATAAGTTTTTTGAAATGAAAGTAAGGAGCGACATTAAAACTTAAAACGAACAGAAATTACTCCGTATATGAAAGGGACTTTTCCTCCTCAACGCCCCGCTCTTTACGCTAAGGTTTCTTACTGTTTTAAAAAGTAGAGTTAAGAGAAAGGGTCAAACTTCAGCGTAAAGAGCGAGGCATTGAGGAGAAAAAGCCCTTTCATATGCGGAGTAATTTCTGTTCGTTTTAAGTTTTAATGTCGCTCCTTACTTACCGTTACAATAAACTTTTTTTTTTTAATTTAATATTCAATGAGATCCCAGTGGTCGATTCTTCTCGGCGAGTTTATTTATATTTGGTTATATTGATGTTAATGATAGTCGAAGATCACCCCTTTTCACAATGTCAAGTCTATTGCGATCTTTTGATAACATTTGAGAAACACGACTAAATGCCGCTTCAACAAGATAAGACGTAGGAAAAGCAATAACGTAGAACTGCGCTTTATCCCAGAGCAAAGGGTACTTTGTAGCAATGTCGGTTGTTTTCCATATATTGTACTTTTCACCTTTGAATTTTGCATGCATTATTTCATCACTTTGTATTTCGTTGAGGGGCTCATGCAAAGATATGTCTATAAGGAGCAGCATTAAAACCTCGTTATACCTCACTCTTTCCGCTAAAGTATTTTTAGTAATTTCAACTATTTATTCTACGGCCTTTGTGTTTCAGAGGTCATTCTTAAGGAATTGGGACACAATCTAAGCTTTAGTGTAAAGAGCGAGGTATCGACGAGTGTTGAACCCCCTCATATACGCAATTAAAACATACGAATATAGAAGTTTGTTACGTAAGTTAATTCGTAAGTTACGTATATTTTTTACCAATGAAAACGTTTGTAAAAAATTAAAAGTTCTAGTTGCTTTTTTGAGTAGTCAAAAACTTGGAGGGCAACTAGGCCTTCTCCTTCGCTTCTTTTTTCTCAAAATCTTCCGATTAATTGCAATTAATTAATATGCAAATTTCGTTTTAATTATTTATGTGCGGAGAGCCAAGATCAAAAAATGCATTAATTCAAAAACGTCCAGAAATTAAATACAAAAAAACAAGTTTTTGTAACGGTAAGTAAGGATCGACATTAAAACTTAAAACGAACAGAAATTACTCCGTATATGAAAGGGACTTTTCCTCCTCAACGCCCCGCTCTTTACGCTAAGGTTTCTTACTGTTTTAAAAAGTAGAGTTAAGAGAAAGGGTCAAACTTCAGCGTAAAGAGCGAGGCATTGAGGAGAAAAAGCCCTTTCATATGCGGAGTAATTTCGGTTCGTTTTAAGTTTTAATGTCGCTCCTTACTTACCGTTACAATCAACTTTTTTTTAATTTAATATTCAATGAGATCCCAGTGGTCGATTCTTCTCGGCGAGTTTATTTATATTTGGTTCTATTGATGTTAATGATAGTCGAAGATCACCCCTTTTCACAATGTCAAGTCTATTGCGATCTTTCGATAACATTTGAGAAACACGACTAAATGCCGCTTCAACAAGATAAGACATAGGAAAAGCAAAGGGTACTTTGTAGCAATGTCGGTTGTTTTCCATATATTGTACTTTTCATCTTTGAATTTTGCATGCATTATTTCATCACTTTGTATTTCGTTGAGGGGCTCATGCAAAGATATGTCTATTTCGGCAACATTAACTTCGAAAGGAATTGAAACCTAAATCGGTATATCCATCCCGAGTAGGTCACTAAACCGAGTTTGCATATCCTCATGTATATTTTCCAAATATTCACAATATAATGCAGATCTTCATCTTGCAAATCAATGCTAGCACAGGCCAAACAAGGAAACTGTTCAAAAAATTGGATGGCACCTAGGCCCCCTCCAACGCTCATTTTTTCCCCAAAGTCAACGGATCAAAATTTTGAGATAGCCAATTCGATCAGCATAGTCGAAAACCTTAATAAATATGTCTTTGGGATGACTTACTCCCCCTCAGTCCCCAGGAGAGGGGCTGCAAGTTACAAACTTTGACCAGTGTTTATACACAGTAATGGTTATTGGGAAGTGTACAGTTTTTCAGGGGGAATATTTTGGGTTGGGGGGAGGTCGAGGGGAGGGGGATATGCGAGAGGATCTTTCTTTGGAGGAATATGTCACAGGGGAAGAGAAATTCAATGAAGGGGGCGCAGGATTTTCTAGTATTATTATAAAAAATCAATGAAAAAATAAATATGAAGAAGTTTTTTCAACTGAAAGTAAGGGATAGCATTAAAACTTAAAACGAACAGAGATTATTACATATATGAGGGGTTCATCTCCTCCTAGATACCTCGCTCTTTACGCTAAAGTATTTTTAGTAATTTCAACTATTTATTTTACGGCCTTTCTGATTCAGGGGTCATTCTTAAAGAGTTGGGACAAAATTTAAGCTTTAGTGTAAAGAGTGAGGTATTAACGAAGGGATAAACCCCCTCATATACGGAATAAAAATATAAGAATATAAAAGTTCATTATGCAAGTTAATTCTTAAGTTACGTATATTTTTTACTAATAAAAATGTTCGATAAAAATTAAAAGTTCTAGTTGCCAAAAAATTGGAGGGTAATTAGGCCTCCTCCCCCACCCCTTATTTCTCAAAATTGTCTGATCAAAACTAAGAGAAAGCCATTTAGCCAAAAAAAGAATTAATATACAAATTTCATTTTCATAATTTATGTGCGGAGAGCCAAAATCAAACATGCATTAATTCAAAAATGTTCAGAAATTAAATATAAAAAACTAGTTTGTTCCCTTCTCAACGCCCCGCTCTTTACGCTAAAGTTTTTTACTGTTTAATAAAGCAGAATTGAGAGAAAGAGTCAAACTTTAGCGTAAAGAGCGGGGCGTTGAGAAGGGAACAGCCCCTGCTATTCACGGACTAATTTCTGCTCGTTTTAACTTTTAATGTGGCTCCTTACTTTCAGTTACTAAAAAATAGTTTTTTTTAATTTAATTAACTTGCAATTCAAATCAAAATATGGCTCATTCTTTTTTATATTTTTTTGGCAGGCCACACGACTCTACACAACTGCTCATTTATTTCATTTAACTGCATAATTACACCATGTGCATCTTTTTCATTGTCCTCTAACGCTTTCAACTTATTTTTTACATGCGATTCCAAGAGCTCTCTTTTAAATGCCTCAATATCTTATCTGTTAAATAATTTCTAATTCGTTTTTCTAAACCTACTTTTCTAAACCCCACATTGTAGAAATTTCTTACTCGTGGGACGCGGTCCTGAAACTGCCCAACCTTCAGCTGAAGCTTAATAGCTCTACGATCAGATCTAACTAAAGCTAATGTTCCCATATTAATTGATTCAGGTACAAATTGCGTTTTAATTAGCGCATAATCTACAACACTAGGAGTTGGTCCCGAAAGGCAAGTAATCATCAGATCATGTTCCCCACAAAGCGCCAGGAGCTTTCTTCGCCATATATTTATTTTTGTTATTTCATCCTTGTTACTTCGTGGTATTCTACAACAAATTGGGACAAAATCACCTAAATCTGGGATCAACACATCTAAGATCTCAGCCTCCATACCGGTATTCGCATTAAAATCCCCCATCAACACGCACTCCAGATCTCTCTAACTTTCTTGTATTAACGATAATTTTTCTTCAATAATTTCCCTAGTATTTTCTCGACTGTACGAACTATTCCGTGCACGTAAATTAATTGCTTTGGGAGTAAACCCAAAATTAATTGCTTCCCATATTCAAAACAATTACGCAGTCAAAGCGTTTTCAGATCTACTATTAATTCTCTTACAACTTTCAATAGCAGGTGCTTTGACCAAACCCGAAATGCCACCCTAATATTTATTATTTCTTGATACATTACGCACAAACTTTATTCGTTATCTTTCCGGTCTTGTCGGTTTAAAACCATAACCTGTCATCGGATCTCAAAATGCAATTTAGAAGTCTATTAAAAGTTTAAAAAAAAACTTGGGTTGGTTTATTTTAACTTTAATACCATTTAAGGCTTGCTGGGGGGAGGGGTTGCAAAAAGAAACCTTAAAAAACAAATGTATTTTTAATACGTCTCTTGTGTTGGAGAAATTTTTTTGGGGGAGCAGGAAGGTCTAATCCCTTCATCCTCCTTTATGGGTTCAGTATATGAAAGGGGCTGTCTCCTCATCAACGCCCCCACTCCTTACGCTAAAATTTATCTCTTTGTCACAGTTGTACTTTTTAAAACAATAGAAAACTTTAGCATAAAGAGCGGGGCGTTGAGGAGGGGACAGCCCCTTTTATATACGGAGTCATTTCTATCCGTTTTAAGTTTTAATGCCGCTCCTTACTTTCACGGAAACAAACTTTTTTTATTTAATTTCTGAACGCATTTGAATTAATGTAGATTTTGATTTTGGCTCATCGTAACTGAATAATTAAAACGAAATTTGCATATTATTTTTGTATGGCTAAATTGTGTTTTCAAACTTTTGATCGGACAATTTTGATCAATAAGGGGCGGGGGAGGTGGCCTAATTTCCCTCGAATTTTTTGGTTACTTAAAAAGTAACCAAAAATGTTTTTTTTTTTCAAATAAAGCTGGAAAATCCAGCATCCCCTTTTTGGAAATGCGCTTCCCCGTGATAAATCCACCCCTTGGAAGGATCCTCCCACGTATCCCCCTCCACCCGACCATAAAATGTTTTATACATAAAATGTTGGATTTCACACGTTTTATGCTTTAAACATCTTTTTGTGTTGGATAAACATTTTTTGGAGGGAGAGGGAGGGGACCTAGTCCTGGTTCCTGGGTTCGGTCTTGCTATCATTGATAGCCTATATTTTTATGGCACTTTGTATTAACCAAGTGACATATAGCAATAGCAAATTCTGTCGGTCTGTCGCGGTTTTGCTACTTTAGGCACTTCCAGGTAAGTTAGGACGATGAAATTTGGCAGACGTATCAGAGACCAGACCAGATTAAATTAGAAATAGTCGTTTTCCCAATTTGACCATCTGGGGGGGGGGAGTGGGGGCCGGTTAATTCGTAAAAAATAGAAAAAATGAAGTATTTTTAACTTACGAACGTGTGATGGGATCTTAATGAAATTTGATGTTTGGAAGGATATTGTGTCTCAGAGCTCTTATTTTAAATCCTGACCAGATCCGGTGAAGTTGGGAGGAGTTGGAGGGGGGAACCTAAAATCTGGGAACACGCTTAGTGTGGAGGGTTCGGGATGAAACTTGGTGGGAAAAATAAGCAGAACTCCAAGATACGTTATTGACATAACCGGCACAGATCTGCTCTGTTTGGGTGAGTTGGGAGGGAGGGTTAATTCTAAAAAAAAATAGAAAAAATGAGGTATTTTTTACTTACGAAGGAGTGATCGGATCTTAATGAAATTTGAAGTTTAGAAGGATATCGTGTCTCAGAGCTCTTATTTTAAATCCCGACTGGATCCGGTGACATTGGGGGGAATTGAGGGGGGAACTTAAAATCTTGCAAAACGCTTAGTGTGGAGGGATTGGGGTGAAACTTGGTGGGAAAAATAAGCACAAGTCCTAGAAACATGATTGACATAACCTAAATGGGCCCACTCTCTTTCGGGGAGCTGCGGGTGGGGGGGAGGGTTAATTCTGAAAAATTAGAAAAATGAATTATTTTTAACTTACGAAGGAGTGATCGGATCTTAATGAAATTTTATATTTGGAAGGATATCATGTCTCAGAGATCTTATTTCACATTCTGACCGGATCCGGGGAAGGGGAAGTTGGGGGGCGGAACCTAAAATCTTTGAAAATGCTTAGAGTGGAGGGATCTGGATGAAACTTGGTGGGAAAAATAAGCACAAGTATTAAATACGGGATTGATATAACTGGGACGGATCTGCTCTCTTTGAGGGAGTTGGGGGGGGGAGATTTAATTCTAAAATATTAGAAAAAATGAGGTATTTTTAACTTACGAAAGAGTGATCGTATCTTAATGAAATTTCATATTTAGAAGGACCTTGAAACTCAAATTCTCTTATTTTATATCCCGACCGGATCCAGTGTCATTGGGGGGGGGGCGGAAATCTTGGAAAACGGTTAAAGCGGAGAGATCAGGATAAAACTTGGTGGAAAGAATATGCACAAGTTATAGATACGAGATTGACATAATTGGTACGGATACGTTCTCTTTGGGGGAGCTGGGGATTATTAATTTGGAAAAATTAGAAAAATTGAGGTATTTTTAACTGGATCTTAGTGAAATTTGATATTTAGAAGGAACTCATGTCCTAGAGCTCTTATTTCAAATCCTGACCAAATCTGTTGATATTAGGGGGAGACCGGAATTCTTGGAAGACGCTTATAAATGTCGTAGATACGTGACTGACGTGACCGGACTGGATCCACTCTCTTTGGGGGAGTTAGGTGGTGGGGTTCAGTGCTTTGGCGAGTTTGGTGCTTCTGGACATGCTAGGACGATGAAAATTGGTAGGCGCGTCAGGGAACAGTACAAATTGATTTGATTTCCTTGATTCCCCGATTCGGCCATATGGAGGCTGAAGGGAGGGGAAAAATTAGAAAAATTGAGGTATTTTTAACGCACGAGTAGGTGATAGGATCTTAATGAATTTTGATATTTAGGACCTCGTGACTCAGAGCTCTTATTTTAAATCCCAACCGGCATTAAGCCTCTGATTTTCCTTTTAAAACAATCTATTGATTCTTAGACTTTTGCTAGAGCTCATGCCATATGAGCTCTTGGCTCTTCCGACCTTGTCACAAGTGCCATATGAGCTCTTAGCTCTTGTTTTCATGTGTATCCCAAAATGACCAGTAAATTCAAGAAAAAATTTCAAGAGAATTCAAGAGATCCAATGAATTAAAATCGAATAGTTGCTGACGTCAAACCATGGCTAATCAAACAGTTCGTGGTAACGAACTGTAGTAAGGAGTGACCCGGGTCAATAGTAGCCGAAACTAAAAAACTGAATTTTTATAACAATAGTTACATCAAAAGAATTGCATTTTAATGCTGATTTTAAATACATAAGTTTTATCAAGTTTAGACTTACCCATCAAAAGTTACGAGTTTGAGAAAATTTATAAAAATTTTGTTTATCCAAGCAGCCTATTATGCGCCCCCCGCCCCCAAAAAAAATTCCTGAATCCACTATTTTTTCTCTTAAAATCCAATTTAAAATAACATATTTCTCAAATTTATCCAAAAATAATTAACCTTTTAAAAATTAATATGTATTGAGACAAAGAGCTGATGCATTGAGCAGTTTGAACGGTTTGTATTAAATAATGTATTAAATATAACCGGTTGTATTAAAATAAAGGCCAAACTCCTTACCACTTTAGACCATTTCCACTACCTAGGCCTATGTATGACGCATAATTGTCAAGATTCCCTTTTAATTGCAGGTATTTCTTTGTTCGCAAGTTTATCAAAGCACCTATTATGTGCCCCATCCCCCCAAAGAAAATCCTGGATCCACTATTTTCGCTCTGAAAATCCAATTTGAAATAACAAATTTCAAAACATTAAAATGTCTAATAACGAGACAAAGGGCCTGAGTCATAGATCTCAGCAAAGAATGTCTAAACGGGTTTTTTGGAAGTGACCGAGAAATAGCAAGGCTCTGACTTAGATACTGTATTATTGCGTAATATCTTTGTCAATAGGAGAAACTATATGACGAGTATTAGCTGAACTGATAGCTTTTGCTAAATTCAAAAATATGTAGCGCTGTATAAGCAAAACTATTCAAATTAATGACCTACTTGTTCAAAAAACAGAGACAATTCTAACAGTAGAAAAATCAAATTTCTAGGTGGTATAATAAAGTAGTTATAGTAGATTGAATGTCAAAAAGTGTGAAGAGTGAACAAAGTGACCGAGTACCGGTCGTCTTACCCTATGGATAGACCTGTCATGTAGGTAAATTTCAGGGCTCTCTAGAGGGAGAAGGAGTGGAGGTGGGTACTTTAAAATACCTTCCTGGGATATACTTTAGCCTGTAGACCCAACCCTGAAAGTTTCATTTTCCTAACATAACCCCTTTCTGAGATAGCAAGAAGTCACTCAACTAGAATTTTACCCTAAACATTTACCATAAATTCATTTGCAGAACAAATAGGCTTAGCATACTAATCACAGCCAAATATGTAACCTATTGGAAGCTGCAAGTGAAACACATGGGAAATAAGCATCAGTTCATTTTATAGGCCTAGTCAGATCATTCCAGCAATCCTGGAGAGTAATTAAAATTAGGCTATCTCACAAAATACTTACTTTTGGATTGTCTCTTATCCTTTCAAACTGTTCAACCATCTGTTTCCTGGCACTTTTTCGGTACATCAGAATACCTCTAATAAATTTTTGGATTCCCATTATTTCAATTAGGCTAGGTTTCTGATCTAGCCTATACTGAGGCCTTTTGAAGATTCAAAGGCTAGTCCACTAAAGATAGCTTCTGAGAAGCTAGTTTAATTCAAGTTCGATAACTCCCAGATTTAACAATGATTATCACTCTTTCATGTTAAATTGAGCTTCGATAATGCAGTCTAGAAAAGGCTGTAGAACAGGCGATCTGACGAATTTTGCAGCCAGAGCACCTGTCAACAAGCTTGAAATTGAAAATATTTGCGACATTCGCGACATCTATTATTGCAATTCTTGAAAAGCTAATTCTGGCTGTTTGGCTGTTCTAGAGTTTATCGCAGCGACGCAAAAGTTTGCGTTTCTTTGTGAACCTCCATCCAATTCTGTCGTACGTCTGTTCCGCCAGAAAAAAATCGGTGTCGGAATTGACGCAACAGTAGGAACCAGGGGTTATTGTCTTTCGTTATTTCTATCCATAATAAATTCAAAGGATTAGAAACATCGCCATGTTTTATGCTCTTGATAGTTTTAGCCTTATGTCAGGCTTCAAAGTATTTGTTTTTGCAACTTCAGTCTGCTCTATTTCTTTTTGTGAAGGTAAAAAGGAAGAAAATTCATAATTGGAGGCGCTTTTGTAAATTTTTATGTTTGTATATCTAAATTCCTCATACTTGCCTTCCATAAAATTACGTGCTCCAAGGAGTGTCCAATTAAACAGTTCGTGGTAACGAGCTCTAAGTAAGGAGCTTACTCCTTACTTACAAAGTAAGGGGCTTAGTTACAAAAACTCTAAAAAAAGAACTTTGACACCAATAGATACATCAAAAGAATCAAATTTGTGTGCTGATTTCAAATATGATGGTTTCATTACGTTTAGTCTCACCCTTCAAAGGCTATAAGCCGGAGGAAAATCGCCATATTCTCGAAAAGAGAGGAGAAACCCCCAAGTTACCATTGTTTTAATTTTTGATTTGCTTATAAGCACCTTTTTGGGTACGGCAGCCGAGCTTGTGTGCCACTCAGTGCTTTGGTGTCTTGTTTCTGGGTCTTACAAAAAAAAAAAAAAAAAAAAAAAAAAAAAAAAAAAAAAAAAAAAAAAAAAAAAACAGGGATCGTCGTCAGAGATGACGTAGTTCAAATAAGCAGGTATTTTGACAAGGTCAATCTATTGGTCACCATCTTGATTCTCAGTCAAAGTTCAAAAATTATCGAACACAAACAACATTAAATAACAATCATAATACTGATATATTTTTCCCCTCTTTCGTTAAATTACAAAAATCCACTAGAGGAGCATAAAAAAAGAAGAAAAAAAGGAATAATTAACGATTATATAGTAAAATGACCAATATATTTAACAAAGAAAGAAAAACAATAGAAACTTAAATCAATAGTAAGAAACAGGAAATATCAGACTAACCGACCGCATATAATAAAGGTCTCAGCGGAAATTCTAATATTTTGTGACGCCGGTGTTCAAAACGAGCCGACAATGCCTCCGTCTTCACACATATATCAAAAACACTGTAGATTCTACTAATGTGGGAGTTCTGGAGCCACAGAGGGATTTCAATAAAATAATTAGTATTCCGGTAAATTTGGACTCTGATTTTGTTTTCCATTCAGATTCCTAATGGAATCATGAAAAACACATGCAGTGCAAACAAGGAGTCGTAAAGCCTTTCTAAGGTGTTTATACCAGATTGCCTTTTAATTTTTGTCAGCAGACCATATATTTTATGAAGTTTCTTTTTTAACTTGACATGTTTCTCTTATCAATAAACCAAAAGGAACACCAAAATATTTCAGATGGTCAGATCTAAGAATAGTGATCAAGACAATTTTGAGGGATTCTGATTGGGCCTTTTCATCTGGGTTGGCAATCAGGAACTCAGTTTTCAATGGTCCGATCTTAGACAAATTGACCAGAATAGTTTCAGTAGCTCTTTTCATTGAAAACAAGTCTTCAATGAGAGGAAGCATGTAATCCGTATACGATAGATGATATGGCTAGATGATAGATGACAGATGACAGCTATAGATGATAGACAGTATGGCTATCAATAGCAAAGGTTGGGATATTTCATCGTTGTTTGTGTGAACGGTGTATTAGGACTTCAGTCGGATTTTGAAAATTAACTGACTTAAGACTGAGCCTTGCTTTACCCCAAGCTTCACGGGAATAGGACTTGTTATTCCATTATCAGAATAGATCTGGGCTGTTAAATTATGGCACCAATTCCAACAGCACGCACAAATAAACCACTTGTTCCTATATGTAATAATGTAACTAATGATCATTAATGTAAAATGGAGTCAAAACCTCAGAAATTTAACTGGGCATACGCAAATAGTCTGTTTTATCATCTTATGACGTTTCATTATAGACAAAGCCACAGAATGTGCATTTTCTACTCACGTACCGAGACCAAAGACTACTACCCGAGACTAAATCCAAGGAGACTGAAGCCAACTTCATTATCCCCAAAATCATACTTTTCGTGCAGAAACTGACATATTATATTTTCAAGTAACTTGCTAAAACAAGATATATGGTTAAAGGTCTATAGAAATTGCATTGCGTTGCGTCCTTATTCTTTTTAGACACACATGTGACTAATCTTTCTCATAGTAACTTAGGGACATACAGAGGCGCCATTTGGACCAAATCTTGGGGTGGGCATGAACTCCATCTTGCCCCCCCCCCCCCCCGACTCACTTCGTGTAGCGTAAGAACAAAATGCGGGTTTTGGCAGCACATCGATCGAATATTCAAAATAAAAACGCATTTTCAGCACCCATGTGTTGCTTGGAAATGTACTATAACCGAATTTGGAACTCAGCCACACTGACCTCTAAAATTAATTCTAACATTGAAGATCACAATCAACGAGGTTAAGTGATTAAACTGAAAGTGGAAAATTCAACCAGACTACAGGTTGGCGTTCCTCAGCGAGCAACTTTCTTATTTAAGTAAACAATATGTCGATGAAAGTAATCTTCATTAGCATGCTGAGGGTTGCAACTAAAATCTCGGTTTACCTTCAGCAGAATTCTTACAGATCAAATATATTTACAAAAAGGAAAAACATAACAAGAGAAAAAAATATTACAACACTCAAGGTAACAAGGGGAACCGCTGAGGTTTCATCTTTGCAAAATCATCAACAAGCTGGTTGTGGTCCAATTTTTACTAAATCCTACTCTGCAAACATGAAAAGGAGGTGACTGAGACAATCGTCTCCTGTTGTATACCGCAGGTAGTTTTTCATTATTTCTAGGCTAGAAAACAAACGCTAATTGCTCGCTGTTGTCACAGGAAGTGTGGCAGCAATACAAAGTACTTTATTACTTCTGAGTAAGCCACTGGTAATGCCTGAAGATGATCGACAATGTCTAGAAAGTTCTCCGGTTTTTTCTCCTTATCGATCAAGAAACGCTTGGCAATACCAGCTTGAGATTCGAGAAGAACGTTGTCGATATCCAACTTGCCGTAAAGAGCAGAGATACGCTTGAGCAACTCCGTGTCCATAAACTTTGTTGAGCTTGGATCCAAGGCTTCGATTGTTCTCAGCGCTGGCAAGTTATCTGTGAACCTTCTGTCACATTCGGATAGTAGACGGTCGAAAGTTTCGGAGTGCTCTCGCTTCATTTCATCCGCCAAAGTAATAGTCCGATTTCCAGAATGGATGAAGTTCTTTCCTAGCGTCAAAGTTGTCACAAATTGTTTCAGATTCTTGGTGATCTTTTGAGTTCTAAAGCTAATGGCTATTAATACCTTTATATTTACCTAACTAAAAAGTTAATAGGCTTAATGATGCAAAGTCTTCTACTTCTCTGTGCTCTCGTCTTTAGAGTCTTATTGTAGCGTTGGCCTACAATCTGGGGTTCGACCAGTAGAGGATGTCAAGCGTCTCTAACTTTCATAAGGTTTATGTGTCGAGCATAAAAATGTTTATTTACACATATGACACAGTAATTATACATAAGACAAGGACAGAAACAGAATAAGAACTGACTCGAGTAATTTAAAACGGTGTCTTATATTCACTAAAACAAGGAAATAAACATCGAAACATTTGACAGGAACTGACCTATTTTAATCTGTCAACTTAGAGGAATTACTGTAAAAATTCAGAATTTATACATTTAGGAAATGGGCATTTGACAGAACTCGAGATGTATCTAGCCTACTTTCAGAGATTACAATGATTAATAGCAAATAGCGTAATTACCCCAAGGGTCGTCAGGTAATTACGCTCTTTGGTTAATAGGCGTGCAGTAATTTCAAATCAATTGGACAGAATGGATTATGTTGGACATAATGGATTATTATGGCCGGCAAAGGACCCTTTGCGGTGGAGGCTTGGGCCCCCTGGAAAATCTGGGATGGGCATTTTTCCACCACTGCCCCCCCCCCAAATGGCGCCGCTGGGGACATACTCTTAGGAAAGAATTGGCAGAAATGGAGATGCGAGGTATTCAAACAGCACACGTGTACTGTACTACAAGTGTTTGAATTGCAGACTATCTACTCAAGAAGTTTTACCTATTTTCAAATGGTCGCCCAGGATGTTGTTTGCCTTGAATCTCTCCCTAGTATTCCTTAAAGGCCTTTAATCACATCATCAGTCATAACTTGGTTAAATAGGAAACCTAAAGGTTATTTTGATATTTGACTCAAGATAATTTTTCATTTTATCACTAAACTAAATCGTGTAAAATTGCTCAGTCCAATCGTCGATTCCATTTTTGCCGTTACACTGTCAATGAGCAGAGGTTCAGGATAGTTGACTTGTTTTTACTTCCACTGTTTAAAGAGCAGTGCGAACGGTTTCGTGGTAAAGGTTAGAGTAGTGCTTAATTACCTCATATGGTTTGATCCCACTCAGGGTTGCCACCACAGTAAGTTCCTAAAGTACTACAGTTGTCAAAACTGACTATAGTCATGATGAAATAACACTTTCATGTTATTTATCTCTTACATGTTATTTATCTCTTACAGACTCCAGGCTATACATTCTATAACAAGAATCGTCAGATCAGACAACACGGAGGAATTAGAGTGCATATACGGAGTAATATTGAGGTTTTGGTAAGAAGTGATCTAATGTTATATCAAGAGATGTTATTTGAGCCACTTATTCTTCTGCTTAGGCTGAAACCAAAAGATATTTATGTTGTAGCATTATAAAGACCACCATCTGGGTCCATACCTGTTTTCATGGATCTTTTGGAGAAATTAATTACTAATTCACACCCTTTTTTCTTGCTCGGGGACTTCAACATTGACCTGCATGACATGAATTCGAATACTCCTATAGATTTTCTACAGCTATACATGTCGTACGGTTTGTTCCCTACTAGTAATATTTGTACGCGCGTTACAGCATTAACCTCAGAACTTCTTGATAATATTTTTTTGATTTAAATTTTTCGGATCCAGGAGCTATTGTAACAGATACGTCTGACCATTTTGGGATTTCGGCAAGTTTTAAACTTTGTATCCCGCGAAAGCAAGGTTCCAGATTTAAAATGAGTACATTCCCTGGGCTTAACCAGAATAATCTTGAAAAGTGTAAACAAGAGATTTCAGATATTGATTGGAATAATTTTGTTAAAAATACAGATTATATAAATATAAGCTTTCAAAGATTTTATGATACACTGATTTCGGTTTTGATTAAAACTTATATTGAGGATTGGACATGGTCAAGAAAAAAGGTACCGAAAAAGCCGTGGTTGTCAACTAGTTTGGTCCGGTGTATCAATATGAAAGATAAGTTATATAAAATTCAGTAAGGAATGGAAATGATCCAGTTTGCCCACGAATTTATAAAAATTACAGAAATTCTCTTAACAAACTCCTGAGATGTGCTAAGAAAAAATATTTTGAAAGTAAGTTTAAAGAAGTTTGCTTAAAGAAGCTGTTTTGCCCGATGAGGTTATTACTCGCGATGGGTAAGCTTTGAGTGAGCCAGAAGGTGCCTGTAATGCCATGTCGGAGTATTTTGCAAATTCTGGGGCTAGACTTTCTCACACTACAGCAGCTTCTGATGTTGATGCTCCCCTTGAAACTTTTAGGGGGGCTCCTGTTAATGTATCAACATATCTAAGACCTGTTACGCAAAATGAAATTCGTAAGATAATCTTCGAGATGAAAAGCTGCTTGCCTGCTTAATGCTTACCTGAAACAGGGTTAAGTTTCCTAATTGTCTTAAAATTGCAAGAATAACACCTGTTATTAAAAGTGGCAATTAGAATGATCTGGGGAATTATCGAACAATTTCGTTATTAGCTGTTATTTCCCATGTTCTAGAAAAATGTCTTAATTATAGAATATTTAAGCATTTGAAACGACATAAGCTTTTACATCCAAATCAATTCGGTTTCTGGATAGTTAGAACAACAGAAATGGCGATTTCGTTCATTACTTCGCTAATCAATGAAGCGCTTGATAAGAAGCTTAGGGTAGCTGGTGTTTTCTTGGGTTTAGCTAAAACGTTTGACACTGTTGACCATCGTATATTATTAAGAAAATGTGAATTTTACGGACCAAGGGGTGTAACGTTAAGTTTGCTTCTTAATTATCTTCAGAATAGACAGCAGTATGTTCATTTACATGGAATTTCGTCTAGCAAAAATTGTTTGAATTGTGGGTTCCCCAAGGTTCCGTATTGGGTCCTACTCTATTTTGAATTTTTATTAATGATCCGCCTGATTGTGTTAATGCCCTACTCAGAATTATTGATTTTGCTGATAATGGTCCTAGTGAAACACATCTCACGGATATTATGGATAATGGTAATTTTAACCAGTTTAAATCTGATTTACGTGTGGAGTTGCTCGGTTGGTATGCTTTCGAAAAAGATTAACTACATTTTCAGTGGGTTATTTTTCTGTATTTTTCAATGTGTTGTTTTGGGGTTTTATATTTATATTGTAATTTTTTTTTATGTTGATGTCGGTAGATGGTCTCATGCTCCATACTTTTGCTTTTTTTCATTTTTTATTTTAGCACATCCTCGCAAGCTCCGCTTTTGTTGTGATATAATATAAAAATGATTATTTACAATAAAATTGTTCTACTACTGCTACTATTACTATTTTAGAACCGTTATAGCAACCTGAGCACATGCTAGAGCTCTACACATAATAATATAGCGCTAAAATAGAATTTTCAAGCTATATGTGGCAACCGTAGTCCCACTCTGTCTTATAAAAGCTATGCAAGAAATTCAAAAGTGGCATGAATTTGAAGACATAAACTTGACTAGCATAAGAACCAAATATAAGCCCAGTCTATCGACTTCTATAACAAGACACAAACTGTCTTCACTCCTGGCAACAAAAAACCTAATTTCGGGCGATGGCTCATGCATATTTACCTCTTTGATGGTCTAATATTTGAATCTTGAATTTTGGGGAAGAAATAGAATAATTTTAGACAAATCAACATTTTGGGTGTGTTCCAGCTGACGATTTTTCAGATAACTGCAGTTACTGCGCGATAACTGCCCATTTCTAACTGCAGTAGAGCCAGTGGAAACGGCACAGTAAGCTGACTAGCAGTAGCGTCATTTTCGAATTAAATGCACGTGTTTAAATTTAAGGGACAGTTTAATGCTGATTAGTATAATTTTTTTATTCCTTCTGTTTTAGAGCATTTAGAGAGGTTCTAAGCCAACCATGGGCATTTGGCTGTCACAAATGATTTTGTTCAAATGAGCTGGTGAAAAATAAATAGATCATATACTTTTTCTCTTTTTTTATTATTTCAAGACTAGAATATCACAAAACTAAGCATTCAAATAGCTTGATTGTATCTTAAGCATATACAATCCCTGATGGAGTTTTGTTGATACCTGTCTTAAATTGATTTGTCTAAATAAAATGGGCCTATAGCATTTACAGGATAGTAGTGGGACAACTATAGCAAGTTTTTTTTCAATATTCTACTTTTTTTTAAATAATTATTGTTCTCTGGTCAAATTTGTGTTCCTTGCTAAGTGGTAGGCGCTCTGGGCTGGAATGCTTTGTCCAAGGGGTACAGGTTTAATTCCAGGCATTGTCAGTTTATTTTGTTTTGGATAGGGGTTGGTGATATGACTAGCCTCAGCTAGAATTGGCCTAACTTTAAATGAGTACAGATGGAAATCTAGGGACAGTAAGAAGGAAGGGCATGCAAGAGCATAGGCTGGCTGGTCCCTAGCTTCCTATTGCACTACCTGGCTAAAGGACCACCAGGTCCTTTACTGGCCTACTGACTTAGCCATAGAAACTGTCTTTCAAACCCATTAAATATAAGTAAAAATGAAGAATACCAGTATGATGGTCCTTCTATTTCCCTGAAATGTGGATGTATGGACAAGAGTGTGGGTCATGAGAGATAGCTTGTGAATATAATTGGGGTGAATGTTCTGCAAGATTTAAAAAATTTATGACTGTTGCTCAGGTTGGTAACTGAACACAGAAGTATAATTTTGTTATTTGTTTTTCTTTGTGACTATCATGCTTATTTAATGTCCAGTATTTTAAAGTTAATCTTCTTTAATTTGTCTTTAATTGTCATGGCCCTAGGGCTTAAATACAATAAAACCTACTTATATCCATTGATTTTCTTTAAATAGATAGTAGCTCTATGATTCCTAGCTTCAGTAAATTTAAATGTAATTGTGAGACCAGGGATTACAAAGTAGGTGAAAATTTGCAAATGAACCTCTGGTATCAATAAAAATTTGTAAGAAATGGATATCAATTTAAAGATTAAAAAAACTGTTAGAAAACAAAGAAGACAAATGAATAAACAAAAGTACCCCTTTACAACCATTTAATGAATTGTCACAAATATAGGTCACCCTTAAGATTGAAATGAACAAAGCTTCAATGATGAATCCATTTTCCTTTAAACAGACTGAAGGGGCAAACCTCCAAGCTTTGACAAATTCAATCTCACTTTCGGGCATTCTCACCTTTCCTTTTCAAAAGAAACTTTCTTTGGATGTTTCCCATCCAACTAAAAACAACACGGACAGCATCAGGTACAAGTGACCTTCTACTTAGCCTACATACCAAAGGGAAAAGCATGCATATCTATACTAAAATTTACCTCCAACCTGCCTAATGTGCAAATATATAGCCAAAATTATGTAGTTCCAATGTATTCTGTCACCTGTTACCTTTTCCCCCATTCTTGCTTTGTTTACAGTTGCTTCAATTAACAGGGAGTTAAAGGTTGAGGGATAGATTGGCAGAATCAATGGGAAAAATGTAACTTCTGCTATAAATATTTTTGAAGGTCATCAAAGATCAAGGCCCTCTAGAGCAAGAATGAGTAGAGATGTGTACTTTGAAATACCTTCCCAGGACATACTTTAGCCTGTAGACCCATCCCTGAAAGTTTAATTTTCCTAACTTAACCCATTTCAGTGATAGCAAGAAGTCGATCAACTAGAATTTTACTGGATAAAATTACCATCCTTTGGAATAGACTCTGAATAGTCTACCCTAGCCTACTTCTTCAATAGGATTAAAGACAGTCTCAGAATAATGATTTGGCAGCCCATAAATCTTCAACTTATCTGTAATACTTCACCTAGGCCTGTTTACAGAGCCTAAAAGGAGTTAATGCTTAAAATGCTACCATGTGGCAATTTAATGGAGCCTCAATGTTACCTGGAAGAAGTCAATCCTTAGAATGATTCCAAATGGCAATTTAAGGTAATAATTTTGCCTGGATATGCCAGAAAACATTGAAAACTTTAAATTAAATAATAAGTTTTTCATTGATTTAACCTACTTGCTAATAGATAGCCTACTACTCAGGGTGTCCTTTAATGTTGATCCCAAAATATGGTGATTTACTAACCTGGCTCGGATCCCTCTTTCTTTTGCAAAATCACTGTCCCACCTTCTTCCAAGCAAATAACTTCATATTCCATTACTTCATTCTTGTCCATATTTATTTTTTGTTGAATGAGATTTTTATTGAAGAAGGTGAATTATGTACTTACTGCGCTAACCATTCTTTTGAGCACGAAAATGAGCACGGTAAGAAAATCACTTAAGGCCTTTTTTCGCGTCAACCAAAGAGACTGTTTGAGCTCAACCACTCGGTGTGGTTGAGCTCAACCGCTGTTTTTGCGTGAAACAGTGACAAACCAGGTTGTCATGAAAAGTGATTTTGCGTGAAACAATTGACTGGTTGAACTCTAATTTAACCAGAACTGTCATTGTTTTTAACCGTAGGGTTCTACCATTCATAATTGTTGGTTGATCTTTTCAGGCGTAGATTTCGAAAAGAAGAATTCGTAGGCTATAAATAAGTCTATATAAAATAAGAATTATAAGCTGACAAATAGAATTCTAGCCACGCAAAAGTAAGGTTTAATTTTGTTTTTTTTTCGTATTAGGGCTATTTGGATAAATGTTGGGTTATATCCTGCAATTTGATTCACATAGGCCTTAATACAGGAAGTCAAGAGTTTGAATATGCTTTTGAAAACTTATGTAGATACTTGGAAATCTTTGTTTCATCCCTTTGATGCCCTAGACTTGACCTTAGCTTGGTAATTTGGCTTCAGAGATAAAACCTTGATGAAGCAAGACCCTAGTGGTTATAAAGCATTGTTAATCCAATTACTATTCTTACTAGACACTTCAAGATGTGTTGCATCTTTGTCAGAACTCTTTACATTTCAGCCTTACCCTATAGGGCCATGGATAAATTTTCAGGTCAAACTCTAGTTTGGCTACTGTTTGCTATCTTAGAAATGGGTTAAGTCAGGAAAATAGAACTTCCAGTAATGAATCCAAAGCAAAAAATATGTAAAATTCTAGTTTAGCTAATTTTCATTATCTTGGAAAGGGAATAGGTTACAAGAATGAAACTCAGTAATTAATCCAGGGTCAAAAACACTCTGGGAAGGTACTGCCAGGCTTCTATGTCAACCCTTTTCTGATTTCTAAGTCTTAGATAATTGCTTACTCAAAAGGTCTATACCTATACTATTGAAATTTTGACAAAACAAGATTTACCTTAATTTTTAATTATCAGTTTCTTTTTCTCTGGCTTTAGCTCTTAAAATGCAATTCCTTTTATTTGAGTAGCATTTTAAGCCATATCAATATTTTTTTTTCAAAATTTAGGAAATGTCTTTGCATATCTTTAAAACCTTATAAAGTGGATTGAGGAAAGCTGTGAAACAGTTTCTTTGTACTCCATGTAAGCAGACCTTCCCAGAACATACTTTAGCCTTTAGACCCATCCCTGAAAGTTTTTTTTTTCAATCTCACCCCCTGGTGCTCTTTTACACATTGTATAAATTGTGAAGAAATGCCTGCCCCCTTGCTAAAAGTCTTAGAAGTATCTTATATCAAAATACACCTGATACAGTTTAATTTTTTAGAGATGACACAGAATAGCATTAAAGCTGAGTATTTGCTTTGCAAGAAATGTGTCCCTTCTGTTGTAAAGCATTTTGGATAGACACTAATCTAACCATGGACATATTGCTGTTGCAAATGGTTTTGCTTAAAATGGTTTGGAAAGCAAATAGCAAATGTAAATTTGCTTTTTTATCATTATTTAAGACTAGAATATCACAAAGCTATGCAATCACATTGCTTGTTGTATCTTAAGTAAATACAATCCCTGATGGAGTTTTGTTGATACCTGTCTTAAAATTAATTTGTCTAAATAAAATATATTGTTTATGGGACAGTAGAGAAAAGCAACAACCATGAAATGAGTTTTTTTCAATATTTCTTTTTTCAAATAATAGTTCTCTGGTCACATTTGTGTTCCTTGCTAAGTTGTTGGCACTCTGGTTTGGGAATCCTTTGTCCAAGGGGTACAGGTTTAATTCCTGGCATTGCTAGTGTATTGGGATTTTACCAGCTAAGTATTCACCATGCTAGTTTGCATCTTAAGTAAAGCAATCCCTGCTGGAGCTTTGTTGACACCTGCCTTACAATAACTTGTCTAAGTAAAATACAATGTGTATTGAAGATTAGTGAAAATGGCTGTAAATCCATCTTGTTTTTTTTTTCAATTTTTTTTTTTAATAGTTGTTCTACTCTGGTTGTAATTATGTTCTTGGCTAAGTGGAAAGCACTCTTAGTAAGAAATCCTTTGTCCATGGGGTACAGGTTTGATTCCTAGTATTGCCTGTTTATTTGTTTTAAATGGGGGTCAGTGATGTTAGACAGATCTAAACCAGCTCTAAATAGGCAAATGGAGAAATATGCAAAAGGTAAGCAGGGAGGGTGTACAAAAGCACAAGATTTCTGGCCCCCAGCCCTTAATTGCAATTCTTGGCCAAAGGGTCACAAAGTGGAAATTAGCACTGCCAGTTTAGACCTTGATGTGTCAGTGCTGCCATACTTACTTACTTGCATATTGGTGTTGAGTTTGCCCACATTTTATCTTCATTACTATCTAAAATCATTTAGACATTCAGCAAACTGTCTCAAACCATAATTAGTATTGAATAGTTTTTGGGCCTTACTGACTTTCCCTTTATAGCAAAGGTTTATTGTTGTGTATAATGTAGATATTTTAAAGTAATCAATCATTAAGAAGTCCCTTTTAGTTTTATCAAGTTTTTGAGTAATAAACCTTTTTAATTACCTTAAAATATTTATTCAGGTCCTTTACTATTGGCTGCCCTTTATATTACAATAATGATTGAAATATATTGTGGCAACTAAAAATTTGGATAATCCAACCTATTTTACCATCTTAAGGTTGTTTACAAAGGTGTATGAAATATTTAAGTACTGACTTAGCTACAGAAAACCTCTAGATATAATAAAATGTAAGCAAGATGGCTCTTACTTTGACCATATCTATGGAAGCACTAATGAGAGAGTGGGTTATTTGATGCATTTGTAGGATTGAGTGAGATGAGAAATGAAGTGTAGGCTTGATGAGAGATGGCTGGTGAATGTGATGAGGGATGAATGTTTTGCAAGATTTTAAAATTTTGGACAATGTCTCATGTTGACAGTAGAGTGCAGAAGTAAAATTTGGTAATTTTTTTTTCTTTGTTTCTGTTATGTTAGACAATATTGAATATTCTAAAGTGAAGTTTCTTTTTTGTTTGGAATTGTGATGGCCCTAGGGCTTTAGTGCAATACAAATTACTAATGTTTATTCACTTTCTTTAAACAAACACAAGGTCTATGTCTCCTAGCTTTAACAAAGTCAAATGTAATTTTAAGACCAGGGATTTCAAAGTAGGTCAAATGAACTTCTGGTAAAAATGAGCAATTTATGAAACATCTAGATTAAAAAAAAAGTCTTTTAGACAACAAAGAAGACAATTGAATAAAGAAAAGTACCTTATATCATAATTGTTGTGCACCCTTAAGATAGAAATGAACAAAGCTTCAATTAAGATTCTGTTTTGTTTAAACAGACAGAAGGGACAAACCTCCAAGCTTTGACAAATACAATCTCACTTTGTGGCTCCTATCTTTTCAAAGGGGACTTTCTTTGGATTTTTTCTATCCAACTAAAACTGAAAAGGACAGCATGATATACAAGTGACTTTCCAATTACCCTATATAGCAAGAGAAAATCATTAAGTTAGGCTATGCTTTATCTCAATCCCCCTCCCAATGTGCAGAAATATGGCTCAAATTTCATATTTTCAATGCATTTAACCTCTTGTCACCTGTTTTTCTAGTTATTGTTTGTCACATTTGTTTAATTTACAGCTACATGGGATGAAGTTAGAGAGACAGATTGACAAAACAAATGGAAAATAGGAAATTTCAGCAATACATTTTTATATTGGGAGGATTGAGGGGTAAAGTAGAGCAAAGTTGAATATAAAATGTGTTACCAGCTATTATTCTAAAAATTATGAAGCATGAATTTTTTTTTTATTATGTTTCTTTCTCTTCAGGTCCTTCTCTAGGGCTTTACCAAATCAAACATTCTATGCCCAGAAAAATTAGCAACAAGGTATAGTCTATATACAAAGGCTTATGTTATTTAACTATGAATATGGAATTTATATGGCAATCAGGAACTGGATACAGGCGAAAGCAAGTAAAAAAGAAAGAAAAAACTTCCCTAGTTAGCTCAGGAGACTTATATATTTTGTATTATATATTATATATTTTGTTCAAATATATATTTTGTATTGAAGAAATATAAAGTCCTTTGGATTATTTTTTATTAAGATTAAGCAGTTTGCTACTTTCTTTTGTTAGGCTAAGCCTGTAATAGTGCTTTATTGTGAAGAGCCAAAATTTGTAGGGATTGCAAAGGCTAGCCTGAACAATATGTTATTACAAATTATTAGGTTAAACTTCTGTTTGGTAAAATTCTATTTTAGATAAATTTGTATTATCTTGAAAAAGGTTTAGGTTAGGAAAATAAACTTTTAGGGATGGGTCTAGAGACTAAACTATATCATGGGAAAGTATTTTGGAGCATCTAACTCTACTCTTTCTCTCTCTTAAAAACGTTTGCCTTAAATTACCTTAAATCACATTGTCTAATGAAATAAGGATTAAATCCCATAGAATTGCTGGTTAGTGATGATGACAGTTGGAAATCTCAATATTTGGTCCACACCCTTAGAAATGCTTGTGTTATAAAAGTGAAACCCTTGCAAAATAAATCTTCTACTTAAATGACAAGAAAAAAGTGTTTTTAGTGTCCTAACTTTGCTCAATTTCAATTTATGAAGTTTCCAAGATTTGGAAACTTTCAGGATATACATTTCCCTATATTTAAATACGAAACACTGATATGGCTTAAAATTCTACTCAAATAACAAGAATTGCATTTTCAGAGCTAAAACCAGAGAAACAGAAACTGCTAGCTGAAAATTAAGGTAAGATGTTGTTTTACCAAAATTTTAATAGTTACAGACCAGTCCAGTATGCAAAATTCCAAGATTTAAAAACAGAAGAGGGTAATCACATAAGCTTAGCAATAGCTTCTCAGAGTATGTTTTTAGCTATGGATTAATCACTGAAAGTTTCATTCACCTAACATAACCCCAATCAAAGATAGCAAAAAGTAGCTAAACTGGAATTTGACTGGAAATTTAATCTATAGCCTGGTAGGCTAGTAGAATTCCAAATCAAAACAAAAAGAAGTCAAACTAGAATTTTATCCTCTGTTTAGGGTAGCTCAACAAAGCTAAAGTCTTATCATTTAGGACTTTTTAATAGATAATTTTGCTTTTACAGTATGAATACAACATTTTCCAATATATTACCTGAACAATTTAACCCAAGATTCCACTAATTCAGACCCTTCCTTTCTCTCCAAATATACCAGAGAGTATGCTAGATCATTTTTCAATTTTCTCTGACCTCAAACTAATGTGAAATATGTCAAATCCGGAGGAAATTAAGCCAGTGCTAAATCATTTAATTATAATAGAATGACACTCTTAACACTATACGGATGTTTTATGTTTGAAATTTTTTGCCCAAACCGACAAGTAAAAAGTGTTTTCGCGAACCAGTTTTGTTTGAGCTCAACCATATGTAATTTTTTCCGTTTTTGCGTTAAACATACAAGCTGGTTAAACCAAAGCTGTCATTGGTTAAACCAGCTGGTTGACGCGAAAAAAGGCCTTTACTGCGGTTACTGCCGGCAGTAACTATTCTCGTTCCTAGTGGGTTGGGCAGTAACCATTTTCCCGCTAGGAACGGAAATAGTAACCATTCGGTTACTACCGAATTACTACCGAAAGGTTTTCAAGTAATTTAACCCGTAGTCAACCTGCGTGTGTTCCCCAGCGAGAACCTCCAACAGGTACAACTCTAGTTTGACATTTGTGAAGGGACACACATGCACGGAAAGGTGTAGCATAAATGGCAGACAGTAACAACGGCAATCAAACGGATAAAATTAACCCTTGACTGGGCTGCCCACTTAATTCAACAATCTGTCTTGGCTTTTTTCTACAATGGGCCATGACTTCCACTTTTCCCACAACTATTCCCTCTTTTGTTAAATTCAAAGTCCCTGCAGTGTTGCCAGATTGGCTTGTTTCAAGCCCCGGTGGCTTATTTCTCTGGGCTGGGGCGGGCGTTTTTTTTCGCGGGCTTGGGGCGGGAAACTGGGCTTATTGTTTTTTAATTTGGTTTGTTTTGGGCTTTTTCTACTCAAAAGAATAATATTTTTTTTTTAGATTTTTTTTCTAGTTCAAGTTCATTCTTTTACAAAACTTTCGAGGAAAGAAAGCGAACGGATTTAAGGAAAAGTTTAACTATGCCCTACGATTCACTAAAAAAGAAGAAGAAAATAAGTAAAGTGAGTCACAAAGAACTATTTATTACGGCAGATTACTAGTTACAACTATTGAATAGAGACGTTTCAAACAGTTCGTGGTAACGAAGTGTAGTAAGGAGCGACCCGGCTCAATAGTAAACGAAACTCTAAAAAACGGAATTTTGATGCTAAAAGATACTTCAAAAGAATCGAATTTTCATGCTGATTTTAAATATATAAGTTTCATCAAATTTAATGTTTGTCACCAAAAGTTACCAGCCTGAGAAAATTTGCCTTTTGGAAAATAGAGGGAAACACCCCCTAAAAGTCAAAGAATCCTAACGAAAATCACACCATCGCATTCAGCGTATCAGGGAACCCTATAGCGAAAATTTTTAAGCTCCTATCTACAAAATTGTGGAATTTCGTATTTTTTGCCAGAAAACAGATCACGGGTTCGTGTTTATTTGTTGTTTTTTTTTCCCAGGGGTCATCGTATCGACCATGTGGTCCTAGAATGTCGCAAGAGGGTGCATTCTAACGGAAATGAAAAGTTCTGGGCCCCTCCCGACGCTCATTTTTTCCCAAAGTCAACGGATCAAAATTTTAAGATAGCCATTTTGTTCCGCATAGTTGAAAACCATAAAAATATGTCTTTGGGAATGACTTACTCCTCCACAGTCCCTGGGTTAGGGGCTACAAGTTACAAACTTTGACCATTGTTTACGTACAGTAATGGTTATTGGGAAGTGTACATACGTTTTCAGGGTGATTTTTTCGGTTTAGGGGGGTGGGGTTGAAGTGAGGGGCTATGTGGGAGGGTCTTTCCTTGGAGAAATATGTCATGGGGGAAGACAAATTCAATGAAAAGGGCGTAGGATTTTCTAGCATTACTATAAAAAAAAACAATGAAAAAATAAACATGAAGAAGTGTTTCAATTGAAAGTAAGGAGTAACATTAAAACTTAAAACGAACAGATATTTTTGCGCATATGGTGGGTTCTAAAAATACTTTAGCATAAAGAGTGGGGTATTTAGGAGGAGATAAATATCTCGCTCTTTATGCTAAAGTATTTTTAGTCATTTCAACTATTTATTCTATGGCCTTTCTGATTTAGGGGTCATTCTTAAAGAATTGGGACAAAAGTTAAGATTTAGTTTAAAGAGCGAGGTATTGACGAGGGACAAACTCCCTCATATACAAAATAAAAATATAAGAATATAAAAATTTGTTACGTAAGTTAATTCTTAAGTTACTTATATTTTTTACTAACAAAACGTTCGTTAAAAATTAAAAGTTCTAGTTGCCTTTTTAAGTAGCCGAAAAATTGGAGGGCAACTAGGCCTCTTTCCCCACCCCTTATTTCTCAAAATCGTCTGATCAAAACTAAGAGAAAGCCATTTAGCCAAAAAAAAAAGAATTAATATGCAAATTTCATTTTAATAATTTATGTGCGGAGAGCCAAAATCAAACATTTATTAATTCAAAAACGTTCAGAAATTAAATATAAAAAAAACTAGTTTTTTTTAACTGAAAGTAAGGAGTGGCATTGAAACTTAAAACGAACAGAAATTACTCCGTATATGAAACGAGTTGTCCCCTCTGCAATCCCTCGGTCTTTACGCTAAAGTTTGACTCTTTGCCACAATTCTACTATTTAAAACAATTAAAAACTTTAGCGTAAAGAGCGAGGGATTGTGGAGGGGACAACTCATTTCATATACGGAGTAATTTCTGTTCTTTTTAAGTTTCAATGTCGCTTCTTACTTTCAGTTAAAAAAACTAGCTTTTTTAATCATCTACAAAAGGTAAGACGCCAAATACGACATTGTGTTTGAAACAGATGAAGATGGACTTCATAACCCCCAAGCACTTTCCAAAAAAAAGTTGAAAATCCAACGAAAAAGCTTAATATTCTACGTTTTCCTGATTATTCTAGCAAATAATGTTGAAAATAAGACACGAAATTATTTTTTAATAGGAATATTTTCAGTTTGCACCTCAAGGTACGAATAGGAATTAGATAAGAAACCGTCGGTTTCTTTAAAAAAAAATGTCGGAATTCTTCATTTTCTGTGAAATTCATATAAAAATGAGCTCCATCAGTGGAGCTCCTTCAATGAGCTCCAAAACTAGGAGTCTTCGGACTGGAGCCTCACTGGTAAAAGAAACCGAACGATAAGCTGCATCTAAAAACCAAAATGCTGTATTACAAAACAATCAGCTTTTGATATGCAAATTTTTTCTAAGATGATGACACTGAATTTCTAAATTGCAATTAGCTTTTTAGTTGTTGTAGCATTTTTTTTTGTCAAAAGCTGTACATTATATTTCATTTCTCAGAAATTATTTTTAATGTTTCATGCTTGAGATATTAAGAAAGTGTACCAAAAGTATTGAGAGCTTTTCAATCATTATGTTGATTCTCTTGAAGTTTTTTTTCCTTTGTGATACGGAATTTTAAGCTTCAGTTATTTTCTTTTTTGCATTTTACCACTCTATCCAAAGAAGTTATTAAGTCTGTGTATTTCTAGGTGTGATATTTTGGTCACGATTCTGTTTTGCTCACTAAAATTATTGTCCTTATTGAAAAGATCTCATTGCGTTTTCTGTTACTCGTGAAATTTTGTTGTTGTATTACGATGTCAATGCACTAAGAATTAGCTAAAAGCCGCGTTCATTAAAACTAGGTGACAAGAAAAAAAGAAGGTTTTCAGTGAAAAATCTTGTCTTAAATAACCATAAAAGTTCAAAATACTTAGCTGCCACGTAGCTTAAAGTAATTTTTAGATTATAATCTTGCTTCAAAATAGGTTTCTAAAGAGATAAACATAAAGAAAATATAATATTTAGTGACAAATTAAAAAAAAATTATCCCTTATTAGAGAGATAGGGCATGGGGAAGTGGCTTTATTTGTATAGGGCTATAGCTTTCGCATGGGTATGGAGAAGCGGCAACTCTGTTGAAAGGTGTAAATTTGGAGGGAAAACTAAAACTGTAAGGAATACTAACGTATTAAGGTTTGCCTCGAGGGCTCAGCTGGGAAATGGCCCCTTTGTCTTTTTTATTTTGCTTTCATCTAAAATAGCAGCAGTTACAATTAAATCGTTCAACTTTGATCCTACGTCTGAGCACATGCTCTTTGATTTCTAAAGTCTCGAGTTTGAGAATTCCATGGACGAATTTGTTTCCAAGTAGACAGTTTCACTTTCGCACCATAAGTTTTTCAATGCTAAGGCTTAGCTTCAGAAAAAAAAAACCCTGAGTTCAAAATATTAAGCTGCCATATAGCTTAAGGTAATTCTTTTATATTTCAAATTTAAAAGCGGCAAAAAAAGTCAAGTATTCCCGTCTGCTGGGTAGGTTTATCCTTCTTCCTTGTGAATGTTGAGGGGAGATAAACAATAATACGACTCTTCCTGAAGATTAAAGAAAAAACGATGAGAATAGCTTTCGGACTGAAAATTCAGCATTAATGTTGCATCCAGATGTAGCATTCTCCGTGGAACAAGCTTTCGGATACGCTCACTATAAAGTGAAGTCTCAAAAGTGGATTATTTCGATAAAATTTTTTGGGGCTTGTTCGGGCTTATTTTGAAAATCCCAGGGCGTTTTTTTATGCTGACAATGTGGCAACACTGAGTCCCTGGAACACACCGTTTGTGCTATTTATTATCAAAATGCATACATTTTTAACTAGACTTAATACTATTTCAACGTTTTTTATGACTGTGCTTGCAGTATGCACGTCGCTTTGTTTCCTATCTACAGTCACAAATCCATACATGGCCAAGGCTGATATTGTTCCTGTAAAAGTAGTAGTGTAAGTTTATGATTATTTAGGCCCTAGACCTAGCCTACTCGGCATAAACTTAGAGAGCATGTTGATAAGAATAAATGTAAGAAAATTTCTTCCTTTTTAATTGAAATAATAAAGGTTTAGTTTCATCACAAGCTGTATAGCCTAGTAGCCTACTTAAAAATGCCAATTCTAGAAGTGCATCCATTTTTTAACTTTCCAAAGTCCCCCTGCAATAAAATAAAAATCTGTAAAATGGGCAGGGTTTTGTAGCCAATGGAAATGTTGAGATTGTACAGTATAAATATAACTATATTTTAAATAGCCTACTAATTCCAATTATCACTGGTAATTTCTGTATAGTAGGAAATCAAAAGATAAGTAAAAAACTCATGCATCCAATAATGTTAATATACTAGATTGTTTGCTTTCTTTTTGAGTTTATACTAACCAGATGTATCTGAACAAAACAAATCTCTCATCTTGCTTACAGACAAAATTACTATAAAGAAAAGCATATTAGTCTATGAGCTCTGTGGGCAGTGGGGTGAGGTCTGTATTCTTGTTAGTTGATCAGAATACAGACCTTGCCCTGGACAAAACTAGGCAAGGTTTGGGCCAATGTGCAAAAAGTGGGGTTGGAAAGTAATATTGCTAATTGGCAGTTTTGAAATTTGTTGGCAAATTTTGTCTGAAAATACCCTTTTCATATATGTAAATAAATTTTGCTCAAAGAAAAGATGTCAAAAGACAAGGTGCACTCTGCTGTGCAAAAATTAGGGTAGCAAAGTACCACTTTATTTTTTGTTATTTTATGTTTTTTTGTTATTTTTTGTTACTTATTTTAATTTTTGGTAGATTGTGTCTGGAAATACCAGTGCTTCCATTATCCCCAAACTTTTGGGCATTCCCCAAAAATTTGTCTTTTTGAAAAAAATTGGATCCCCAAAAGCCCACTTTAGTTCAGAGTTGCCACCCCTAGCATTTATCACTGGCGACAAGCAATTCCTAGTAACTACCACTTAACTTGATAGAACTTTATTTACTACTTTCCAAATTTTTTTTGTGTCTCAATTGTTTAGTACACATCAGAAACCAGACATAGATCATTGAATTACTGACCTTTCTTCCTATGCTAGTAAAAGTATAATGTTTATAAGAATACATCATTTCATCAGAGATTCCCTTGTGACTTGTGGTAAAGAATTTCATTTGAACATGTTTATGTTCAGTATAATTCTGAGCACTTAGCATCAATGCAAAGTGGTTTATTTTAGACAGTGGGACTGTAAGTTTGAATTTTCCTTTGCTATTCTGTTCAAAATTCAAAGGTCTTAAAATCAAAGAGATTTAGATTGAATAATTATTCTAAAATGAAAAAGGGAAAGTATGGTACCTATGCAGAAAGGGGGGAGAGGAGGATTTTGTGATAAATTTGGAGATATTTTCATTATTTAGCTATAAATTGGATGAATATACCACTTGAGACCCTTTTCTCTAATGCTTTTTCAAAATTTAGCCATTGTTTACTAGGAAATTAAATAGACCCTTTAAGATGATACCCCTTTCTTGTATTTTCTGCAAATTTAGTTTGAGTCTTATTTTCTTTTACTCTAGGTTTTACCTTAAATTACCTTAAATTGCATTTGCCAGCGAGATAAGGTGGTAGATCCTCCTGTAGTTCTTGCTGGTGGTGAGTGATGTAATTATGTTGGCTTAGCTTCCCAGTCCAGCCTCCACTCAGCCCTCTCCCAGTCCCTGTCAACTCCAGCCTTGAAGGAGTGGGGAGTCTCAGCTTGGATGGTAGACTCAGATAGGCTATTCCAGAGGGGGACCACCTGAATGGAAAAGAAACCACGTCATTCCCTTCTCCAACATCCAGGCAGGTGAAGCTTAAGACTGTGACCTCTTGAATTGTTAGCCAGGGAGGGGGTGAAGATCTGGTTCAGGTGACCAGATTTGAAAATTTTGTGTGCCATGATCACATCTCCTCTATATCTTCAATAGCTGAGTGTGGCTGTGGAATTTTAAATCTTTGTCCACAATGACGCCTAAGTCGGCAACTGCTTCTAACTGATCACACCCTATATGGTGGGGATGGTGGGGGTTATTGTGCCCTAAGTGCAGTACCTTGCATTTCGTTGTATTGAATTGTAGGGCCCAAGTTGATGACCAGGTGGATAGCCTGTCAAGGTCCAGCTGAATGCAGGCTCTTTCTTCTTCAGTTTCAGCAGGCCCAATGAGCTTACAGTCATCAGCATATAATGTTAAAAGGTTGTATAGATAAGTTGTACAATCGTTAATATATATGCTGAGCAACATTGGCCCAAGGATGGTTCCCTGTGGGATGCCACTTATAACCGCGGAAGTGGAGGAGAAAACTGGATTGCCATTATCAGTGTAGATCATGACACATTGAGATCTACCAGTTAGGAATGCTCCAATCCAATCAATCACATCCTCATGCACCTGATAAGCTTTAAGTTTCAGCAATAGGTATGAGTGTTCAACTTTGTCAAAGGCTTTGGCTTGATTGAGTAAGATAATGTCTACCGGTTTACCCATATCCAAAATTTTTTTTTGGGCATAATATATTAATCTTAAATAAATGTATCTTACTGCCAACACTCTAGTTTATGCTGTGTAAAACTTGAGGACAAACCAGTTTAATTTGTTTGAACTAAGAGACAGTTTATGGCTATGTTACCCACATCCCCATACCTAATGTGCAAATATATAGCCCAATTCTGAAGCCTTATATTTTCATCATATTTTTCATTAGGATTAACCTAACTTCACATCTTGACTGTTGGTGGTATACTACATGAGTACTGATTAAAGGTATTAATCTTTTTGCCAGGAATCTTCACCATTTAAAAATTTTGCTTCATTTGGTAGGCCTATGTAAAAATTATTACTTATGATTGGTTGAATTGTTTGTTTATCAGAATACAGACCTTCTCCTACTGCCCACAGGGCTCATGGACTAATACACTTTGCTTTATAGTAATGTTATCTGTAAGCAAAATGAGATATTTGTTTTGTTCAGATACATCTGGCTAGTTTAAACTCAAAAGTGAAAGTGAACAATCTTGGATATTAACATTAATGGATACATGAGTTTTTTTACTTATCTTCTGACTTCCTACTATACAGAAATTACCAGTGATATCTGGAATTAGTATTTAAAATATAATTTCATTCATATTTTACAACCTCAATATTTCCCTTGCAAAACCTTGCCCAATTTTACTTATCTTTTGACTTCCTACTATACAGAAATTACCAGTGATAAATACCCTGCCCACTTTTTGCATTTTTAGTTTGCCTCATGGAGGAGGAGGGTGAATCAGAAATGGATGTGCTTCTAGAATTAGCAGTTTTAAGTATAGCATAGTTGCAGTATAGTTTCCACTTTAGACAGCTTGTGATGAAACTAAAGCTTTACCTGTGAAAACAAAGCATTTCACAGATTTTAAAGGTAGGCTACTTCCACTAGCCTATACTTGAAGCCTAGAATATAAATTAGCCTAGAACAAGCCTAGAATAGTGGATGCTGAGAAGAAAACATGTAAAAATCCCCCCCCCCCTAAGCCAAAACTAGTAAGTTAGTGTTACTGACCTATAAATAAGGTGAAAATTGCACTTGATCCCTTTTTTGTGCTTTCTCTGAAAATAATAATTGCTTCATTCAGAAATTAAATTTTAATGCTAGGAAAATCAGACTTTCAGTATTCAGAATTCAGGGCTTAAAACACTCTGGGAAGGCAGTACCAAGCTTCTATGTTAACCCACTTCTGATTTCTATGTCTTAGGATTGTGTCTACTTGACAGGCTTTTATATTTAAAATAACATTTTACCTTAATTTTCAGTTTCTGTTTCTCTGATTTTACTCATGAAAATACAATCCCTGTTATTTGAGTTGAATTTTAAGCCAAAATGAACATTTTTTCTTCTAAATTTATGAACTGTATTTACAGACCTTCAAAACATCATAAATAGGGATAAAGCAAAGTTTTCAAGCTGAAATCATTTTGTTTTGCTTTGTACTTCACTTAACCCTTTTGCTGCTCTGGACATAGGCCAATATATTAAGAAAAAATGATGCCCTATATGCTCCAAATGAGTATTTTTACGGCTTGTTTTTATATAGTTTATTGCTCAACACAACTTATTGTGTCTTGAATGATTTATGTTTCACCCTCTGTTAATATGTTCCAACCTGCAAAGTTAACATTGCAAATAGAATCTGTATTAATATATTTTTGCAGTCCACTGCTCTATACTACTATATTTGCCTAGTTTCATACTAAAAGAAATCATTAATTTTATGTAAGGTACTATTAACACAAATTTTTAAAATAAATTTTCTTTGTATGAGTAATTATTCTTTGTTTCACTCCCTTTGCAAATATTCTTATTAAAAAAAAAAATGGTGCCCTATGTGCTCCAAATGAGTATTTTTATGGCTTGTTTTTATATAGTTTACTGCTCAACACAACTAATTCTGTCTTGTATTATTTAGGTTTTAACATCTGTTAATATGTTCCAACCTGCAAAGTTAACATTACACAATATAAATATAATCTGTATTGATATATTTATACAATTCACTACTTCATGCTACTATATTTGCCTAGTTTCATACTAAAAGAAGTTAGTAATTTTATATAAGGTGTTGTTAACACCTTATGGGCCTACTTCATACTAAAAGAAATCATTAATTTCATGTAAGGTACTATTAACACAAATTTTTAAAATAAATTTTCTTTGTATGAGTAATTATTCTTTGTTTCACTCCCTTTGCAAATATTCTTATTAAAAAAAAAAAAAAATGGTGCCCTATGTGCTCCAAATGAGTATTTTTATGTCTTGTTTTTATATAGTTTACTGCTCAACACAACTAATTCTGTCTTGTATTATTTAGGTTTTAACATCTGTTAATATGTTCCAACCTGCAAAGTTAACATTACACAATATAAATATAATCTGTATTGATATATTTATACAATTCACTACTTCATGCTACTATATTTGCCTAGTTTCATACTAAAAGAAGTTAGTAATTTTATATAAGGTGTTGTTAACACAAATTTTTAAAATCAATTTTCTTTGTATTTGAGTAATTATTCTTCATTTCACTCCCTTTATAAATATCCTGATTAAAAAAGAGAAACAGAAAAAAAGGTATTAGATTGTTATACTGATGTACTATCAAGCCTATGAAATTTTTGCAAATGTAAAATGCAATACATAAATACACAATCAAGAAAAATCTAGGGGTGTTAACTGTTATTACTTTTAACTCAACATTACTTAGAAGTTTATAGCCCCGTTTCTAAAACCAAGAAACTGACAGCATCTTTATATTTCCATTTTTATCCCATTCCCATTGGTAGTATTAGATGGTTATACTTATGTAATGCCTTATGGTATATTGCTCTGGGCCTATACTACGAAGTGTGAGGTTTCGAGTTCAAGTCTCATACACGATTTGTTTTGGAAATGGTTTCAAAGCAAGTAAGACATGAACTGGCTACTTTCTCCAGTAGTAAAGTACTCAGCCCATCATCAGTCAAAACAACGACTGTGAAACAAGAATTTCGTTTCAATTTAAGGAAGTTATTGCAAAAAGAGAGTTGAATAAAAATGAGTGAAGAAGAACAATGGAAGCTTGCAGAAAATGCAGAAAAAGAAAAGTGAAATCATTTACATGTTATATGAGAAATGCTTCTCACAATCAAGTGGACTTTGAGTGAACAAACAAGTTGAATGTGCACTGAAGGGTACCTACCAGTGAAAAACTTTTAAATGTAATATATTTTTAAGGGGTTACATTTAAAAGGCTTTTCACTGATATGTACTTTTGGACCAACAATGCACAGGATATTGGCCTTGAAAGCTCTGCTAACATTGTGTTAATAAGCTCAAGGCTGCCACAAGTTCCCTAATGCCCCTAAAACTGGAGAAGTTTTTAGTACTTCAGTTATGAAGTCCTTTTGGTGCGTTAGTGACCTGAAGACTGCAGAATAATTTTAAGGCTACAGCATCCAAGCCTTCTTAATAATGATGGACAACGAGATTTGATGTCATTTACTTCTCAAGCTGAAGCTGAGGCGCATTTTATCTCTGTTTTATGGCAATTGTGAGAGTTGAATAAAATGAGTGAAGAAGAACAATGGAAGCTTGCAGAAAATGAAAAGTGAAACCATTTAAATGTTATATGAGAAATGCTTCTCACAATCAAGCAGTTGAATGTTCACTGAAGGGTACCTACCGGTGAAAACCTTTTAAATGTAATATTTGTTTAAGGGATTACATTTAAAAGGTTTTTCACTGTTGTGTACTTTTGGACCAACAATGCACAAGATATTGGCCTTGAAAGCTCTGCTTTTGTCAGAATTAATTTCCAGCATATGACCTGGTTTAAACAATGCTACAGAATTAGCTCAAGTGAATGTTTTCCTAATTTGTGAAGCACCCATGTTACCAAAGCATGGTTTACAAAACATGGACAAGTTGTTTGCAGTCCGTTGCCAATGCAAAATTGGCATTCGGGGGAACATTCTTGTTGCTGGAAATGATGTCTGTCAGTGGTCCTTTTTTGATGTCAGGAAGGCACCTAAAGATCCTTTTTACACCAAAAAAACGTCTCTAAAGTCCCTGTTTTTGGCTCCTTGAACCTCTGGCAGCCCTGCAAACTCAATTGATCTTGGTTTAAAATGAGGAGGAATGATAATTGAATTTTATTACATTAAATTATTGTAAAATGGGTTTATGAAAATATTTCCAGTATCTTTGTTGAAAGTGAGGTCTTTTTGTATGTGTTTGTTTAATGATAAAAAAAAGAAAATAGGTGGTTCTTGAACAGTAAAAAAAAAAAAAGCGAAATACAATTTCGTCAAGGATCTCGCCAAGCCGTCCTCCATGCTCAAAATAAAACAAACAAACAAAAAACCAAGCACAATATATCCAAGACTGTTCAAAATTTAGTTGGGGAAGAGTCTCTCCCTAGCTAATAAAGCAGTTTCTATGATGTAGAAAAAACAAAAGATGTTGGAAATTTTTTGACAAAAAAAAGATATATGATTTAAAACAATAAAACAAGGGTAATTTTCTGCCAATGAAAAAAAGAGCAAAAAGACAACTTTGTCAAGGATCACGCCAGGCCCCCCACCAAAAAAAAACCTTTGGCTGCTTTGGACATAGGCCAATATATTCAGAAAAAAAATGATGCCCTATGTGCTCCAAATGAGTTTTTTGTGGCTTATTTTTACATAGTTTTTTGCTCAGCACAACTATTTGTGTCTTATGTTATTTATGTTTCAGCATCTGTTAATATGTTCCAACCTGCAAAGTTAACATTGCACAGTATAAATAGAATTTATATTATTATATTTCTGCAGTTCACTACTCTATACTACTATATTTGCTTAGTTTTGTAATAAAAGAAATTATTAATTTTATGCTAGGTGTTGTTAACACAAATTTTTAAAATGAATTCTCTTTGTATTTGAGTAATTATTCTTATTTTCTCTCCCTTTGCAAATATTCTTAATAAAAAAAATAAATTATTATCTTCTAAACACAAACAAGCTCATCTCATATCTAATTTTTGATTAAATAAAAAAAAAACTAATTTTTTTAGCTGAAAGTAAGGAGCGACATTAAAACTTAAAACGAACAGAAATTACTCCGTATATGAAATGGGTTGTCCCCTCTGCAATCCCTCGCTCTTTACGCTAAAGCTTTTAATTGTTTTAAAAAGTAGAATTGTGGCAAAGAGTCAAACTTTAGTGTAAGGAGCGAGGGATTGCAGAGGGGACAACCCATTTCATATACGGAGTAATTTCTGTTCGTTTTAAGTTTTAACGTCGCTCCTTACTTTCAGCTAAAAAAATTAGTTTTTTTTTATTTAATTTCTGAACGTTTTTGAATTAATGCATGTTTGGTTTTGGCACTCCGCACATAAATTATTAAAATGAAATTTGTATATTAATTCTTTTTTTGGCTAAATGGCTTTCTCTTAGTTTTGATCAGACGATTTTGAGAAATAAGGGGTGAAGAAGGAGGCCTAGTTGCCCTCCAATTTTTCAGTTACTTAAAAAGGCAACTAGAACTTTTAATTTTTAACAAACGTTTTTATTAGTAAAAAATATACGTAACTTAAGAATTAACTTGCATAACAAACTTTCATAACCTTATGTTTTTATTATGTATACAAGGGGGTTTGTACCCTCGTTAATACCTCGCTCTTTACACGAAATCGTAAGTTTTGTCCCAATTCTTTAAGAATGACCCCTGAATCAGAAAGGTCGTAGAATAAATAGTTGAAATTACTAAAAATACTTTAGCATAAAGAGCAAGGTATTTATCTCCTCCTAAATACCTCGTTCTTTATGCTAAAGTATTTTTAGAACCCCTCATATGCGTAATAATCTCTGTTCGTTTTAAGTTTCAATGCTTCTTCTTCCTTTCATTTGAAAAAATGTTTTCATGTATATTTTTCATTGTTTTCTTATAGTAATACTAAAGAATCATGCGCCCTTGTCATTGAATTTTTCTTCCCCCATGACAGATTCCTCCAAGGAAAGATCCTCCAACATAGCCCCCTCTCCTCAGCCTCACCCCCAAACAAAATAAAATCCCCCTGAAAACGTCTGTACACTTCCCAATAACCATTACTATATGTAAACACTGGTCAAAGTTTGTAACTTGCAGCCCTTCCCCCAGGGATTGTGGGGGAGTAAGTCATCCCCAAAGACATAGTTATTATGGTTTTCGACTATGCTGAACAAAATGGCTATCTCAAAATTTTGATCCATTGACTTTGGGAAAAAAATGAGCATGGGAGGGGGCCTAGATGCCCTCCAGTTTTTTTGGTCACTTAAAAAGGGCACTGGAACTTTTCATTTCCGTTAGAATGAGCCCTCTTGCGGCATTCTAGGACCACTTGGTCGATATGATGACCCCTGAAAAAATAAAAAAAAATAAAAAATAAACACACACCTGTGATTTGTCTTCTGGCAAAAAATACAAAATTCCACATTTTTTTAGATAGGAGCTTGAAACTTCTACAGTAGGGTTCTCTAATACGCTGAATCTGATGGTGTCATTTTCGTTAAGGTCCTACGACTTTTAGGGGGTGTTTCCCCCTATTTTGCTAAATAAGGCAAATTTTCTCAGGCTCGTAACATTTGATGGGTAAGACTAAACTTGATGAAACTTATATATTTAAAATCAGCATTAAAATGCGATTCTTTTGATGTAGCTATTGATATCAAAATTCAATTTTTTAGAGTTTTGGTTACTATTGAGCCGGGTCGCTCCTTACTATAGTTTGTTACCACAAACTGTTTGATATGGCTCTACATGAATAAATATGCAAAACAAAAATTATTATACATTGTGAGCCACATGCCACAATGGAGTCCTGTTGCATAAAACTTACATAAAGTATGCAGCAGTTTCAAAAAGCCAGATGCAGTCTAAGGGTTAAGCAAAAGATCTATTTTACAAGGTTGCACTTTTATAACACAAAGATTTTCAAAGGTTAGTGCCCTCTAGAGGGAGAAGGGAGTAGAGGTAGGTCTTTCAAAATACCTTCCTAGTATATACCTTAGTCTGTAGATTTGTCTCCGAAAGCTTCATTTTCCTAACCTAACCCCTTTCGAAGATAGCAAAAAGTAGCTAAAATAGAATTTTACTGAAATATATAATTTGGCCTTGTCTATCTTAAATCGCATTTACAGCAAGATAAGGTGGACTGCATCCTCTTGTAGAACATCTCGCTGTTGAATTGATGAGGTGACATGATTAGTAGGTGTGATGGGGTGTGACGTCCCACTGGTACTTCCATTTTGCGTTACTCTACTCCAAATCAACTGTATTTTTGAAAGAATTGATTGATTCACCAGTGACAGTTTCATTGGAAAGACTGTTCCAAGTTGAGACAGCACGTAGTGAGAGAAAGTTCGTCCTCTCTCTGCGTCTGGAGTGCTCCTGTTGCAGCTTCATTGAGTGGCCTCATGTCATAGTGGCAAGGGAGGGAGTAAAAATGGAGTTAGCCATGTTGTTTTGGTACATTTTCTTGACAAAAATGTCATCTCCTCTTTGCTGCCAGTAAACCAATGTGGGTATCTTCAGGCAGTGCAGACGTTCAGGGTAGGGAACCTGTTGGTGTGGGGCACAAAGCTTGTTGGTGTGGGGCACAAAGCTATTGGTGTGGGGCACAGAGTGGGGGTAAAGTAAAGTGGAGCTGCAATTGAAATGTATTAACTACAATTATTCAGGATATAATTAAGTAAAAACTGTTCCTGTAATCCTTTTATATAGATAAAAATGAGAGAGAAAGTTATTGTCTATGAGGGTCTGTACTGGGCTTAAAATTGAATTTCCAAGTACGCCTAAAGGAATTATTATGTTTAGAAAAGTATTACAGAAAAGCATTAAGTGTTATGTTCACTTTATGTTTTGGTCAGTTATAAACTGCCCCAAGTTCACCCCAAAATTATATATATTTCCCACGTATCTTGCCATGTGTTACTGTTTTTTTTTTTTTATTCTGTGTACCCATAAGTTGAATCAACACTGACTGAAATGGAAAAAAAAAAATCAAGAAATGGGTAACACAATGGAAATTTATAATTTTGGCTAAGCTTATATATTTGCATATTAGGGGCTGGTGTGCAAAAAGTGGGGTAGCAAAGTAACAATGCTACTTGGCAGTTTTGAAATTTGTTGGTAGATTTTGTCTGAAAATACCATTTTTATTATATAAATAATTTCCGCTTAAAGAAAAGCTGTCGAAAGAAAACTTTTGCTCTGCTGTGCAAAAAGTGGGTAACATAGCAGCAATTCTACTTGTCAGTTTTCATGTCAGTGTCAGTGTCAGTCACTTGTCATGTCACTTGTGACTGTCACTTTTCATGTCACTTGTCAGTTTTCTACCAGCAAGTAAAATTTGCTGTTAGATTTTGTCTGAAAATACTAGTGCTTCCATTATCCCCAAACTTTTGGGCATTCCCCACGCATCTGTCTTTTTGAAAAAAATTGGTTCCCCAAAAGTCCCCTTTTGTTTGGAGTTGCCATCCCTAGTGATTTATCACTAGTGACAAGCCATTCCTTTTAACTGCCAGTTAACTTGACTTGAATAGTTTTTTACTACTTTCCAAATTTTTTTGTCTCAGTTATTTAATACACATCAGAAACCAGACATAGATCATTGAATTACTGACCTTTCTTCCTATGCTAGTAAAAGTATAATGTTTATAAGAATACATCATTTCATCAAAGATTTCCTTGTGACTTGTGGTGAAGAATTTCATTTGAACAAGTTTATGTTCAGTGTAATTCTGAGCACTGAGCATCAATGCAATGTGGGCTATTTTAGACAGCGGGACTGTAAGTTTAAACTTTGTTTTCTTTTGCTATTCTGTTTAATTTTCAAAGGTCTGAAAATCTAAGAGAGTTAGATTGAAAAATTATTCTAAAATGAAAAAGAGAAAGCACGGTACCAATGCAGAAGGGGGGGGGGATTTCGTGATAAATTTGGAGATATTTACATTTTTTAGCTATAAATTAAATGAACATACCACTTGAGACCCTTTTTTAAGGCTCTTTTAAAATTTAGCCACTGTTTACTCAGAAATTAAATAGACCCTTTAAGATGATACCCTCTTTTCTTATTTTCTGCAATGTAGTTTGAGTCTTATTTTCTTTCTCTGCTACCTGATATCTGTTTTTGAAGATTGGTCAAACAGTTTGTGATAGTGATCTTTAAGTAACTTGACCCAACAGGAACCAAACCTTAAACAAGTGCAACTACAAAACCAAAAAAGGCTGTTTTCGTTTGATATTCTTTTTTTATGAGGCGATGTATCTCTTCTGAAATATCTCTTCTCATGAGATGTATATATCTCTTCTCTTATGCAAGAAAAGAAGAGATACGGTGATGAAGAGATACTTTATGAGGTGATGTATCTCTTCTGAAATATCTCTTCTCATGAGATGTATGTATGTCTTCTCTTCTGCAAGAAGAGAAGAGATACGGTGATGAAGAGGTACTTTATGAGGTGATGTATTTCTTCTGAAATATCTCTTCTCATGAGATGTATGTATGTCTTCTCTTCTGCAAGAAGAGAAGAGATACGGTGATGAAGAGATACTTTATGAGGTGATGTATCTCTTCTGAAATATCTCTTCTCATGAGATGTATGTATGTCTCCTCTTCTGCAAGAAGAGAAGAGATACGGTGATGAAGAGATACTTTATGAGGCGATGTATCTCTTCTGAAATATCTCTTCTCATGAGATGTATATATCTCTTCTCTTATGCAAGAAGAGAAGAGATACAGTGATGAAGAGATACTTTATGAGGTGATGTATCTCTTCTTAAATATCTCTTCTCATGAGATGTATGTATGTCTTCTCTTCTGCAAGAAGAGAAGAGATACGGTGATGAAGAGATACTTTATGAGGTGATGTATTTCTTCTGAAATATCTCTTCTCATGAGATATATGTATCTCTTCTCTTATGCAAGAAGAGAAGAGATACGGTGATGAAGAGATACTTTATGAGGTGATGTATTTCTTCTGAAATAGCTCTTCTCGTGAGATGTATGTATGTCTTCTCTTCTGCAAGAAGAGAAGAGATACGGTGATGAAGAGATACTTTATGAGGTGATGTATCTCTTCTCATGAGATGTATGTATCTCTTCTCTTCTGCAAGAATAGATGTATCTTCTCATGCTGCGTCTGTTTAAAACTTGTCCAAACCAAAAGCTCATTGAGTTGCAATGTTGCTATGTGAAATTTACTTTTAAGCTCTACAATGTAGAACTTCTTGTAGTGGTAGTATATAATTATTGTATATAAATAGTGAATTAGTATTAGTATAGTATAGAGTTATAGTATAGAATTATTGTTATATAGAACAATATAGAACTATATTATAGTTGTAAATTCTCTGTTTATTATGGGAATTAGATCAGGGGAAAACTAATATCACTGGTTCATACTGTGTGTGACTGCCAGGCTGCCATTCAATATTGTTCTCCCAGAAAATCAACTGGAGTTTTTTTGTAGTTGTAGTATAGTGATCAATGAGTATCAAGCATGCAGTTGGGTATGCATTATTTTCATAATACCAATAGCATTGCAGTGTACAACTCCATCCATTAAGTAACAGCAGTAAGCTATATAAAGTATATTTCAGGCTTTTAATGCTATGTTCCACTAGAAGTATTAGAATAAATATGGTACAGTACTTTTAATAAAATGATACATATAAAATTTGAAGCATACTTATGACTAGCATATGGTTTTCCACTGAATTAGATAAGACACCTCACCTTGAATTAGATTAGACATCCTATCATTCTTCATCTATATGGCAATAAATAGAATGTATGGTCAAAACTATTTAGCCCTCTTCCTTTGTTTGGTTTATATGAGGTGTCTTGGATTGTGGCTGCTAGTATTTTGTCTTAAAATAGCTCTCTGGATTTCATGAGCTGCATTATTGTACTATATATTTTGACTTCAGTAACTTTTGTTTAGGTCTTGTTGGTCCTTATTTTAAGCTAGCTTTTAGCTTGGTTCTATTTAACCCAATGCTTTTTCAATGCTTTGATGCATAGACATAAATATGGTCTTTAACTGTTGCAACCATAATATTTCTAAAAAGAGTCAAATAAGGAACACAATGGTATTGCTGTTTTTTTTTTTTTTTTTTTTTCTAGTGTCTGCTTTCCACTTGACATCTAGATGCAAAAAAGTTACCAAAAAAACTTGCCAAAGTTACCGATTACTAGTTACTTACTTACTAACAGTTACTTACTACTAGTTACTTACTAGTTACCAAAAAAGGCATAGAAGAATAGAGAAAAGTTTTTCCCCCTCAATTTTGGTTAGAGTCAGCCACTATTTGACTCTAGGTTTGGAAACACAATTTCTATGATTTTAGTAGTATTTTGAGCTGTATTAGGATTTGTTTTTTGTTTTTTTTTGTCAGGTTTAATTCATATGTTTCCATATTGTTTAAAACTTCATAAATAAGAACTTTGAAAAGTTATGGGACTGAAACAGTAGCTCTTTATATAGGGAAGAAATCAGATGGGAATAAAATAAATATACTATTCAATTATTTGTTCAATTCTCTTTCCAAATATAGTCTATCAATTACTACCACCATAACTTCATATGCCCTCCTCCTGATGGTGCCGGAAATATCTGTTGGCAATGTACACAAGTTTAATAATTTTATGAGATTGACACTATATTATGCTTATTTCTAGAAAACAGGAAACAAAAAAGGGCCATAAACAAGTTTTTGAATGGCTTGAAGCTCAAAACCATAAGTCTTTGGACATAGAAAAAAAACGGAAGAGAAAATTTGGTTCCTTCCAAAATGTGTGTGTGTTTTTTTTTTCATTTGGGCCCAGAAATTGTCATTTTTCAAACTGGTTAAGAAAAGAAAGGTATATTTAATCTTGCGTGCTCAATTGGCTGAAAACTTTTAGAAATTGCTCCCTGAGTTAAGTAAAACAAACATTTTATTAGGAAGGGAGTGTTCCCAGGAATGGCCAGGGGGCCCAGGGATGTGCAAAACTTTTTGTCTCTGGTCAGTTTGCAACTTGCAACCATATGTTCTTTGGTCAAAAGCCTAAAGTAAAGAATGTAGCTAAGAGGCATATTCCCTCAAAATTGGGGTCCAAAATGGCCAAAAATCTTTTTTTCTGATTGCTGATTTTTCTGATTTTTCCTCATCAGGACAATATCAATTTACAAGAAACTGACAAAAAAAAAAAAAATAATAATGGCTCCCTCAGAAAAAAAAAATAATTTCTCTCTCAGCTGCTTCAAACTTACAGCTGTTTATGATCTGGGCCAAGGGGGTCCTCATGAACAAGAAAACCGGATTGGGGGAAAAGGTTCCCAAAATGTCGGCTAGATTTTCTTTTCCTTTTGATTAACTTGATATTTATGCACAAAATTACTGGGGTAGGAGTATACCAATAGGCATTAAGAAGAATACTAGTTTGACTGAATTTTCATTTAAGAGCTTTAGAGCATAAAACCACATGTCCCTGATCAAGTAGACCCTTTTGTATGTGAAAATTTTACTTTGGAGACATGACTCCCTAAGAATTTCTGCACAAAACACATTTCTGTTTGACTTGAAACTTCCAAGGACTGTTATCTAGTTCAAGATGATGGCACATTCTGGTAAGGAGTGGGTTGGGTATTAGAAGTCCAGGATAATGCCTGGAAAGGACAAATAACATTTTTTATGACCAAGCAAAACATTAGGCCGTCCCCCCAGCAATTTTGAAAGAACTATAATTTATTAAGTAGCTTTAAAACTGCAACTCATTATATGTTTCAACTTTGCTCTTTACTTTGAGAAGATGTTTTTTAAATTAATCCATACTTGTTTTTAATATAAAAAACGTGAAACACAGGAGCCAGTAGACTTCCTAATTTGTTCCACACTAACATTGATGGAAATATAGTGTCTTGAAACCTTCTCATCAAGCAAATAGGTGAGCCTAATTAATGGTAAAATTAAGAAAATGTACTAATCTTCCTGTTCTGCCATGTTTGCTCAGGTCAAATTTAGCCATTTCCATGACATTTAAGGTTCTTTACTTCCTAAAATATATCAGTTCAAGATTAGATTTCTTTGTTTTTAAACTTTCAAAAGTGGATACGAATACACCCTCTTCATCTTCAAATAGTATAAAAATTTAATAATTGAAGAATAAGAAGGTATAATAAGAAGGATACAGTGAATATTATTTCCTGAGAGAAAAGGAAATCATTGTAAGATAAAATGAAACTTAGTGCCTTTTATAATAATATTTGCACTATAGCTGGATAGATTTGATTGACTGCACCTTTGTCATGGAAGCTGTTTGGGGGAGGAGAGGATCCATTCCAGGAATCCTATATTTGTTTAAATGTTTACTTCCAATATTTAATCAAAGCTCCAATGTAACTCAAAATTCCCTCATTTGTAATTTAAATATATTATAAGTGCTTATAACATCCCATTCCTTATATTTTGGATTTTAATATCAACCCATAAATGTAGAACTGCCTTTGTGTATAATACCATGATCAGTTCTTGCTCTTTTTGCTTTTCTAAATATTTCTTTTGACTGGCTTCAAACAAGAATTGACAGACATGTAATGAGGATTATTAATGTTATTAGTTGCAACTATATAAGGTTTCTGTTGCAACTTGCAATATATATAAGGTTTCTGTTGCAACTATGCCAAGAATTGTTCAGATTATCTGGATATTATTTATCAAACAATACCAAATGGGTAAGCTAATAATTCTAACTTTATTTTTGAATAATTTTAGATTAGAATGCAGTCACTATTTTAAATGTGGGTAAAATTTACAGGGAAATATTTTCCTCGGAGGACCTTTCTGCAAGGATGGAAGGTATTTTCCAGGGGAAATTTGTTTGTGGGTCTTTTTCATTTTTTTTATTGTTTCCATTTTAAGAATTGATAAACAGCCCAAACTGTACTTTTAGTAAACCATATGGTACTTTATGATGGCTTTATCAAGTTTAATTTATTGAAAAAAAAAAAAACAAAAAGGTAGGAGAACTAGCTTTTAAATGAGCTTTTAAAAACAAGAATATAAAAAAATATCAATCAACAAACGAGACAACCCATTTCTAACTCCATGGTCGATGCTGGGAAGCCTGAAAACGGATCTCACTGAATTAATGTAAAGTGTACATGGGCAGTGATAACTAAATCTGATTGGTTGAATTGGCTCAGTGAAAACTTGCAAAAATATATACATTTTAAAAACATGGAAAAACTGTTGAATCAATTTCTATATGCAAATACAGACTTTTTGGTAGAGGAATTGGGCAATATTGTGGAGTGGATAAGAGCGTTTCTGATTGGCCAAATCCAGAAGGTCATGGTCTTCTCTGATAATGGTGACCCCATATTTTCAGAGCCTATACCAGTTATAAGCAGGGTACCCCAGGGAAACATCCTTGGCCCCACCCTCTTCTCTATATATATTAATGATTGCGAGGATGTTGTAAAAAAAACCCATCACTCTCTATGCTGATGACAGCAAACTAATTGGAATTGCTGATGGAACCCTGCAAGATGACTTGCATAGTCTCTCCTTATGGACTTTCACCTGGATGATGGAGTTCAACCCATCAAAATGCAAATTCCTTCACATGGGTCTCCACAACAATCAGGTTTCATATTTTATGCTGGATAAATCTGACACATGTATCCAAGTTGAGGCTGTTGAGAGTGAACAAGACTTAAGGGTGATTGTTGACAGGAAATTTAAGTTCCATGAGAACACTATGCAACAAGTTCCTAAGGCCAGCAGAGCCCTGGAACTAATTAAACAAACTATATCATCACGCCATCCTTTGAAAATAAAAAAATCATATAATGCTCTTGTAAGACCACATTTGGAATTTGGCTGCCCTGTTACAAATCCTCAATATAAGGGAGATGTGGCAGCCCTATAGAGCATACAGAGAAGAGCAACTAAGCTTTGTGCTCCACACCAACAGCATCCCTACCCTGAACATCTGTGCTGGTTGAAGATACCCATGTTGGTTTACCAGCAGCACAGAGGAAATGTCATTTTTGTCAAGAAAATGCACCAAGATAACATCGCTAACTCCATTTTTACTCCCTCCCTTGCCACTATAACATGAAGCCATTCAATGAAGCTGCAACAGGAGCACTCTAGACACAGAGAGAGGATGAACTTTTTCTCAGTATGTGCTGTCTCAACTTGGAACAGTCTTTCCAATGAGACTGTCACTGGTGAATCAATTAACTCTTTCAAAAATGCAGTCGATTTGGAGTAGAGTAACATCGAATGGAAGCACCAGTGGGACACCACACCCCATCACACACACTAATTGTGTCACCTCATCAATTCAGCAGCAAGATGTTCTACAGGAGAATGCAGTCTACCTTATCTTGCTGTAAATGTGATTTAAGGTAATTTTAAGATAATTGATTCAAAATTAATAAAAAAAAAACCATTGGTGAAAACACACAAAACATACAGCACTAAATAACTTGAGAAGGTGTGACTTCCCTTTGAAGGTGCAGTTGTCTTTGGGACTAAAGAACAGCACTAAACAACTTAATGCCACTAAATAACAGGAAACAAGAACATTAATCAGCAAAAAACAAGGACATATAACTGCTGCCAATGCAAAAACGTAATTTTTTCTTGTAGTTCAAGGAGGGGGGTTACAATTTTCCCATTTAAAGTTTCAACAATAGCAATTCAAAGGGTGCAGGGTTTTATATGCTTAGATGCCATTTTCAAATCACATGCAGTTGAATAGTGCAATATACAGGGCTGTTGAAATAGAACTTGGTTCAACTATAAGATTGGGGGGTAGTTACTGAAATATTAATTGTGAAGATACCTGAAAAAAGCTGAGTGCCTACTACATTCACCTTTGCCAACCCAAAAGCTTGTTTACACTATGCTACTGTTGTCTGCAACAATTCATTCTGATAATTCTAGTCAAAGCTGAGCACCAGTACTTAATTTTATATTTGTTTACCTTAAATTGCAGCTTGGAGCAATCTAAGGATTTTTCCTTGTAGAAACTCCAGAGTTGATAATATATGACACATAGTTGAATAGGTACCCTTGACTAGTGGTTTGATGTTGCTAATTTGAGTGCTTCCCAGTTATACTTCCATTCTTTTATTGACCATATGTTGTCAAGATGGTTCTTAAAGCTGTCTGTGGTTTGGGCAGCAATAGTATCTGGCAGTAATTCTAGAGGTTACCAACATGGTTGGTAAGAAAATGGGCGTGTTGTTGCTTTGAGGAGAAATGCCTGGATAACTGTAAGTTATGTCCCCTTATACAAGAGTCCTGAGATGCCATAGGAAGAAGATCAGGAAGTGCCTTTGAATTAATAGGTTTATGAACCAGAATGGCATCACCCTGTCTTCTTCTATAAACCAGAGTTGGGAGTTTCAGCTTGTATAGCCTTGTAGGGTAAGGGAGTTCATGCAGTCTATTCACCTTCTTAGTGGCTCTTCTTTGGACATCTTTGAGAATTTTTACATCTTTTTTGAAAGGGGGGTGCTTTAAAAGTATCTTTAATGTTTATTATCTATTGTGTAATTTTTGAATTTATTTAATAGTGCCTTTGCTAATTAGTAACTTTTCTTCACTACTGCTTGAAGAAAAATGTCCTATTGAAGACTCAGGGCAGCCACACACCCCTTTACTTTTCTTTCATTGGGTGTTCAGTATCCATTATAAATAAATTTCTCACCACAAGTTTTCAGACATCTTAAAACACATTTAGGCTTATGTTTTTCAAAAATGTTCCAACACTCCTCTCCTCTAAAGGATATCTATGTCCCTTGGATTCCCTCTTGGGTCTTGCAGAACCCCTCTTGGTAAAGTTTTGTTGTTCATATTTTTGACTTACAAATGAAGTGAACATACTACTCAATGCCTTTTTTTATGTTCTTTACAAATATAATAATCACTTTTATTGCAAATTCAAATTTAAGCAACATTTGACCTAAACTAACTAAAAATAATTTTAGCAATGAGAAAATGTAGTAGGCTATATCATTTTGTTGAAAACAACCAAAAATGCATACTTTAATTGAAAATTTACGCTAAAGCTTTTAATTGTTTTAAAAAATAGAATTGTGGCAGAGTCAAACTTTAGAATAAAGAGCGAGGGATCGCGGAGGGGACAACTCATTTCATATACGGAGTAATTTCTGTTCGTTTTAAGTTTTAATGTCGCTCCTTACTTTCAGCTAAAAAAATTAGTTTTTTTTTATTTAATTTCTGAACGTTTTGAATTAATGTATGTTTGGTTTTGGCTCTCCTCACATAAATTATTAAAATGAAATTCGTATATTAATTCTTTTTTTGCCTAAATGGCTTTCTCTTAGTTTCGATCAAACGTTTTGAGAAATAAAGGGTGGAGAAGGAGGTCTAGTTGCCCTCCAATTTTTCGGTTACTTAAGAATGCAACTAGAACTTTTAATTTTTAACGAATGTTTTTATTAGTAAAAAATATACGTAACTTAAGAATTAACTTACGTAACAAACTTTCATAATCTTATATTTTTGTTATGATTACGAGGGGGTTTGTACCCTCGTTAATACCTCGCTCTTTACACTAAATCGTAAGTTTTGTCCCAATTCTTTAAGAATGACCCCTGAATCAGAAAGGCCGTAGAATAAATAGTTTAAATTACTAAAAATACTTTAGCATAAAGACCGAGGTATTTATCTCCTCCTAAATACCTCGCTCTTTATGCTAAAATATTTTTAGAACCCCTCATATGCGTAATAATCTCTGTTCGTTTTAAGTTTCAATGCTACCCCTTCCTTTCATTTGAAAAAACGTTTTCATATTTATTTTTCATTGTTTTTTTATAGTAATGCTAGAAAGTCCTGCGCCCTTTTCATTGAATTTTTCTTCCCCCATGACAGATTCCTCCAAGGAAAGATCCTTCAACATAGCCCCCTTCCCTCAGCCCCACCCCCAAACAAAATAAAATCCCCCTGAAAACGTCTGTACACTTCCCAATAACCATTACTATATGTAAACACTGATCAAAGTTTTAACTTGCAGCCCCTCCCCCAGGGATTGTGGGGGAGTAAGTCATCTCCGAAGACATAGTTATTATGGTTTTCGACTATGCTGAACAAAATGGCTATCTCAAAATTTTGATTTGATGACTTTGGGAAAAAAGAGCGTGGGAGGGGGCCTAGATGCCCTCCAATTTTTTTGGTCACTTAAAAAGGGCACTAGAACTTTTCATTCCCGTTAGAATGAGCCCTCTTGCGACATTCTAGGACCACTTGGTCGATACGATGACCCCTGGGAAAAAGAAAAAAGAAAAAAAAACAAACAAATAAACACGCACCCGTGATTTGTCTTCTGGCAAAAAATACGAAATTCCACATTTTTGTAGATAGGAGCTTGAAACTTCTACAGTAGGGTTTTCTGATACGCTGAATCTGATGTTGTCATTTTCGTTAAGATTCTACGACTTTTAGGTGGTGTTTCCCACTATTTTTCTTAAATAAGGCAAATTTTCTCAGGCTCGTAACTTGATGGGTAAGACTAAACTTGATTAAACTTATATATTTAAAATCAGCATTAAAATGCGATTCTTTTGATGTAGCTATTGATATCAAACTATTTGACAGTAAATAGGCTTAGCGTATTGATCACAGCCAAATATGTAACCTATCTGAAGCTGCAAGTGAAACATATAGGAAATAAGCATCAGTTCATTTTCTAGGCCTAGTCAAAATATATCAGCAATCCTACAGAGTAAATAAAATTATCTCACAAAATAGCTTACTTACTTTTGGATTGTCTCTTATCCTTTCAAACTGTTCAACCATCTGTTTCCTGGCACTTTTTCGGTACATAAGAATACCTTTAATAAATTTTTGGGTTCCCATTATTTCAATTGGGCAAAGGTGTCTCATTGGTAAAGGTTAAAGAAGTACTTAATTACCTCAAATGGTTTGATCCCACTCAAGGTTGCCACCACGGTGAGTTCCTAAAGTACTACAGTTGCCAAAACTGAATAGAATCGTGAAAAAATAACACTATCATGTTATTTATCTCTTACATGTTATTTATCCCTTATACATTCCAGGGTATACACTCTATAATAAAAATCGCCAGATTAGACAAAACGGAGAAATTGGAGCGTATATACGGAGTGATATTGATTTTTTGTTATGAAGTGATCTAATGTTATATCAAGAGATGTTATTTGAGCCACTCATTTTTCAGCTTAGGCTTGAGTCAAAAGATGTTTATGTTGTAGTATTATATAGACCACCATCTGGGTTCATACCTGCTTTCATGGATCTTTTAGAAAAACAATTGGAGAAATTACTTACTGGTTCATACCCTTTTTTCTTGCTCGGGGACTTCGACATTGACCTGCATGACATGAATTCGAATACTCCTATGGATTTTCTACAGATATGCATGTCATACAGTTTGTTCCCTACTATCAATATTTGTACACGCGTTACAGCATTAACGTCAAAACTTCTTGATAATATTTTTTCTAATTTAAATTTTTTGGATCCAGGAGTTATTGTAACAGATGTATCTGACCATTTTGGGATCTAGGCAAGTTTTAAACTTCATATCCCGCGAAAGCAAGGTTCCAGTTTTATTATGAGTCCGTTCCCTGTGCTTAAATAGAATAATCTAGAAAAGTTTTCAAGATTCAAGATTCAAGATTTTATTTAAACTTCTGTACAACACACACAATATATAAAAAAAGGGTCAAGCCGGAGACACAAGGTCGATTGACAAAGACCCGGTATAACAATATAGCACACCTATTTGACAGAAAAAAGAAACAAATGCATAAAATAAATATAAATAAATCCACGACTCACCACTAGACGGGAACCCACCCACAAAACAACTGACACTCGGCAAATATCAATCCGAAAAACAAAACAAAACAGTGTGCAAGCGAGGGTGACCGATGACTGGCAACTTATTTGAAAAAAAAAATAATAATAAAAAAAAATAAAATGAGCCCACCTTATCAATATCAAACAAACAACTATTCACTTTAAGATTTTTTTTTTATTACTAATTCTTGAATTTATTTATAAGGATAGAATGAAGTTGCTTTTTAATATGTGGGAGAGATTTACTGCAGTCAATATATGGTAGATAAAAATGCCATGAACCCATGATCGAAAAATATGGCGAGAACCGTGATCTCTCAGTGGTTAATTTCAGGTGCTGCATTCTCCATTTATTACGGGTTTCATAAACATGGTCAGGTTGCTCAGGGAAAAAATTTCTCGTACGAAAGTACGGAGGCAGTTCTGAGCGGTTATATTTTACCTTGAATAAAAAAGAATGAAGAGTGAATAATTCTGAAACAGGCAAAATATTAGTTAATAAATATATAGTTTCAGTTTTAGATTTATTTGGATAGGAAGGAGGTGACGGTAAATATCTTTGCAAAATTCGAAGAGCCCGGTTTTGAAGAGTCTGTATCGGTTTTATATGATATTTGAAAGTTGCCAAATAAATTAGGGGACAATACGTAAGATGGGAATGCACCAAGGCAAAATAAATGAGTCGTAGAACTTCATAGGGGAAAAAATGCTGAAGCCTCCTCATTACACCAACTCCTTGGGCGATTTTAACGCGTGATCTATTACAATGTTCTTTATAAGATAGATTTTCATCAATAGTTATACCAAGATACCGGAGTGAAGTTACCCTTTGAATTCGAATATCTGTAGCCTGATCAATTATAGTTGAAATTCCTTTTGCTTTGTGTCCAAGTCTACTATAAATGATGAATTTCGTTTTGGCGGCATTCAATGACAAAAGATTAGCTTTTAGCCATACAATCAGCTGGGAAAACACGATTTGCAGCTTCTCTTTGACATCATCTTCCGACTTCCCTGCAAGTGTTGATCCAGTATCATCGGCGAAAAGGACATTCAGGCTGTTGGTTTCTGTTGTTGATGGAAGGTCATTTATGTATATTAGGAAGAGCAGTGGTCCCAGAATTGAACCCTGAGGAACACCAATATTGGGCAATAAGCATGGATCCGAAACTGTTTTATTGATAGTTGTTACTTGGGATCGACCTGTTAGGTAAGATGCGATAAAATCGTGCGCTGGTCCTCGTATCCCGCCATGGCTTAATTTAAACAACAATATTTCGTGACAAATCGTGTCAAATGCCTTCTCAAGATCCAAAAAAATACTTGCCGGAATCATTTTTTTTTTATCAAGACATTCGTGAATAAATTGGACCATTGTCAGGATAGCGTCCTGCGTACTATGTCCCTTTCTAAACCCATACTGATTTTTTGAAAAATAATCATTCGAAGTAAGGAAATTATACACTCGATTATAAAAACATCGCTCCATTAATTTAGAAAAGCCTGAAAGAATAGATATCGGTCTGTAATTCGTGCAATCACTCCGGTCAGAGCTTTTATACAGTGGTATCACCTTTGCTTTCTTCAATGAATCCGGAAAAGTTCCTGATCTAAATGACAGATTTATCAAATGACACATTACTTTATTAATACTCGGTAAAACAACTTTCACAATGTTCGTAGACGATTCATCAATCCCCGGGGAATTCCCATTTTTCAAAAGCTTACCAATATTGGCAAGCTCTTTCTCTGTTACCGGTGTTAAAAACATAGATTTTACAGAAGGCTTTACAAGGTATGTACAATAATCACATTGACCATAGGGCAGGTTATGTTGGAGCTTGTTGGCTACCGAGTGTCCAATTGACGCGAAATGCAAATTCATGTAATTAGCTATTTCTAGCTCCCTTTCAATTATATGACCATGAGCGTCCTTTATTTCTGATGGTTTAGAAGTTTTTGGTGGATCGATTTAAGCATGAATTGATTAGCTCCCAAGTTTTCTTTGGTGACTTACTTACTTCTCTAAAAGAATCAAAATAAAATTTGGTTTTAGCATTAAGTATTATTTTTGAAAGTAGATTTTTGTATTTTTTGAATGTTGTTTTATTTTCTTCGCTTGGGAATGATAACAATTTTTTATAAAGACAGTTTTTTTGTTTTATTGAGGTCAAAAGGGAGGGTGATATCCACGGTTGAATGGGTTGATTATATTTTCCTTTTCGTGTTTTTACTCTGGGGCATGACTCGTCAAAAGCAGCGTTAAATTTTTCGAAGAAATGAGCCATTGCAGAGTTTACGTCTTCAGCATCAAATACACGAGACCAATCGATAATATTCAATTTATCCTTTAAACAGTCCAGATTTTTTTTGTTGATAATCCGGTGTGATATTTCTGGTGCTTTTTTTGTTTGAAGCTGATATTTCACATCGGAAATCAACAAAAAATGATCAGAAAAATCCGTTAAAACATCTTGTGAAGACGTGGCTGGTGTTGTTAAAAATATGTTGTCGATGAGAGTTGCACTAGTGAGTGAAACCCACGTTGGTATTGTACATGAGGGAATCAGTGATTTTGATATCATTAGAGAAATAAATTCGGTTGTTTGAGTATTTTCATCATAATTCAGTAAATTTATATTAAAATCCCCCATGACCACAACATCTTTATCGTCTAAAGATGCTAATAAGGATTCCAAAGATTGCAGAAAAAGCGGGATTGGTGCCAACGGAGGCTTATAAACGACACAAATTTGTAATTTCTTGGTTCTCGCCCGACATTCAACAGCCAAAATTTCACACAATTTTTCAACGTCATATTTTTCAAGCTCTGGCAGACGTTTAAAATGCACTCCTTCTTTCAAAAATAACCCGAGGCCACCTTTTCCATGGTTTTGTCTATTTTTTTCAATGAAATTATATCCCGGAATTTTAACATTATGTTTTGTCGCATCACTGATGAATGTTTCACAAACTCCCAAAATATGGATTTGATTTCTTGGCAATAATCTGGTTAGTTCATCAATAGAACTAATTAGTCCCTGTGTGTTTATAAATCTAATTCTCTTCGAATTATCTTCAAGTCTATTTATTTCATCAGGAGAAACATACGATGACGGTTTTATTTCTGAAAAAGTATTATTTTCTCTTTGGCCAAAAACATTAAAAGTTTCAGAAAGTAACGAAAGGTTTAGAGGTTTCCCCTTCAAAGCTGCCAGCCTATCGCGTCCCCCCACAACCGCAAACTTAGAATTCATTTAAAAAGAGTCGGAAAGATCCTACCTCGTGCCAGCAAGTCCGCGCGACAAGGACCCCGTGCCATTGATGAATCATGAAAAACCTGCCATCCTTCGAGCAAACTTATATTGAGTAGGTATAAGTGAACAGAAATAACTGGGGCAAAAATAATGAAGAGAATCTTGAACCAAGTTAGCCTAAGTAACACACGAAAGTAAATAATCAACATCACACAAACACAAAAATGCAAAATATATCAATCAAGAGCGGAGTAGACCTTATATTCTCACACTAGTCGCCTTTAGTGATCTTTAGCTTTTTCCCACTGCGACTCTGAATCCGATTTATATTCAAGCCACAATTTGGCACCTTTTTGCTTCAGGCGTGTGTACGGATCCATTATCTCGTAATTCCTTACCTTTAGCCAGTAATTCATTTCTCACAGTATTTAATTTGGTCGGCAAGTCCGTGCGGATCCGGACCCCTGTTCCTTTCAATTTCGATATTGATCTGAAAATACATTGAATATCTTTTTCTGAGGATACTGAAAGGAAAACTGGAGGGGCGGTCGGCTTGTCAACTAGTTTGCTCCGGTGTATCAATATGAAAGATAAGCTATATAAAAATTCTGAAAGAAATGAAAATGATCCGTTTTGCACACGAATTTATAAAAATTACAGAAATGCTCTTAACAAACTCCTGAGATGTGCTAAGAAAAAATATTTTGAAAAAAAAATTTAAAAAAGGTTGTGGTTACCCAGCTAAAACATGGAAAATTATTAAAATTGTTATATCTTCAAAAGATTCTGCTTTCCCCAATAAGGCTATTACTCGCGATGGGTCAGCTTCAAAAGAGCCAGAAGATGTCTGTAATGCCATGTCGGAACATTTTACAAATGTTGAGGCTCGAGTTTCTCGCACTACAGCAGCCATTGATGTTGATGCTCCCCTTGAAACTTTTATGGGGACTCCTGTTAATGTATCAATGTATCTAAGACCTGTTACGCAAGATGAAATTCGTAAGATAATCTTCGAGATGAAAAGTATTTTTGCTGGGAGTGATTAAATTAGTCTTCTTGTTTTAAAACCAGCGTTTCCAATAATTTCAAAAAATATTTACCTCCTTATTAATGCTTGCCTGAAACAGGGTAAGTTTCCTAATTGTTTTAAAATTGCAATAATAACCCTTGTTTTTAAAGGTGGCAATAAGAATGATCTGGGGAATTATCGACCGATTTCGTTATTACCTATTATTTCCCGTGTTCTAGAAAAATATCTTAATTATAGAATATATGAGCATCTGGAGCGACATAAACTTTTACATCTAAATCAATTCGGTTTCAAGAAAGGTAGAACAACGAATATGGTGGTTTCGTTTAGTAGTTTAGTAATCAACGAAGCGCTTGATCAGACGCTTAGGGTAGCCAGTGTGTTCTTTGATTTAGCTAAGGCGTTTGACACTATTGACCATCATATATTATTAAGAAAATGTGAATTTTACGGACCAAGGGGTGCAACGTTAAGTTTGCTTTGTAGTTATCCTCAGAATAGACAACAGTATATTCATTTACATTGAATCTCGTCTTGTCAAAATTGTGCTAATTGTGGAGTTCCCCAATACTCCGTGTTGGGTCCTACTCTATTTTTAGTTTTTACTAATGATCTACCTGATTCTGTTAATGTCCTACCCAGAATTACTGATTGTGTTAATAATGGTCCTAGTGAATCACAGGTCAATGCGCCTTTATTTGCGGATAACACAACGCTGATGCGTGTAGCCCCTACGTAACAAATGCTTATGTCAACATTAACTGCATCAATGACCAAGATATACAGATGGCTAAAAATCAATTACCTTGATCTGAATATAGTTAAGTCAAGTTTTTGTTATTTTTTTTAGATCTCCGAATTTTTATCCTTGGATCACTGAGTTGATATGAGAGCGGGGACTTATTAAACGTACACGCTTCACCAGGTACCTCGGAATTAATTTTATGAAACCCTATCATTTAAGGAACATGTGAAGTCGATTTCTAAAATACTGTCGCGTAACCTAGGTATGATACGTAAATTAAAGCATGTTATCCCCCCAAATATTTTATGGCTGTTATATTTTCCCCTTATTCACCCATATATTTTGTATTGTTCCTTGATTTGGCTTGGTACTTTCCCCTCGTTACTTCGTCCAATCCGTGTGATCCAGAATAATGGCATCAGAAATTTTTGTGGTCTGGGGGACCGGGAGTCCATGAGGCCAGTCTACAGTGAAATAAATATAATGTCTTCAGCCGGATTGCATGATTTTTATGCTTTGATTTTTATATATAAGTGTCATAATGAGGGCCTTCCAGATTGTTTTGCAGGTATATTTTGTGAGAGGCCAAATGTTTGCCAACACGATACTCGGACACGAGGAAATATTGAGGTTCCTCGACATGCTTGTAGTAGGTCCTCTTTTTCTATTGTTTATAGAGATTCCAAGCTTTGGAACAAATTTCGAAAGGATATCAAGATAGTGGTAATTTTAACCAGTTTAAATCTGATTTACATGTGGAGTTGCTAGGTAGGTAATGCTTTCAAAAGACACTAACTATATTGTGCTGGTTTTTTTCTGAATTTTTCATAGTGTTGTTTTGAGGTTTTAAACTTATATCTATATTGGAATGTTTTGTTGTTTATTTTTATGTTGGTTTCGGTAAATGGTCTCATGATCCATGCTCTTTTTTTTTTTTTTAGCACATCTTCGCAAGCTCCGATTTTGTTTTGCTATCATATAAAAATGATTATTTACAATAAAGTTGCTCTACTACTACTAATACTACTATTTTAGAACCATTATAGCAACCTGAGCACATGTTACAGTCCTACACATAATAAAATAGTACTAAAAAAGAATTTTCGAGCTATATGTGGCAACTGTAGTTTCACTCCGTCTTATAAAAGCTATGTGAGAAATTCAACAGTGACATGAATTTGAAGACATGAAATTGACTAGTATAAGGTCCAATTATAAGACCAATCTATAGACTTTCATAACAAGACACAAACTGTCTAAACTTGGCAACAAAAAGCCTAATTTCGGGCGATGGCTCATGTACATTTAGCTCTTTGATGGTTTAATATTTGAAACTTGAATGTTAGGGAAGAAATAGAATAATTTTAGACACGTCAACTCCTGTTTTGGGCTATTTATATTATCAAAATGCATACATTTTTAACTAGACTTAATACTATTTCAACGTTTTTTATGACTGTGCTTGCAGTATGCACATCACTTTGTTTCCTATCTACAGTCACAAATCCATACATGGCCAAGGCTGATATTGTTCCTGTAAAAGTAGTAGTGTAAGTTTATGATTATTTAGGCCCTAGACCTAGCCAACTCGGCATAAACTTAGAGAGCATGTTGAGAAGAAAACATGTAAGAAAATTTCTTCCTTTTTGATTGAAATAATAAAGGTTTAGTTTCATCACAAGCTGTATAGCCTAGTAGCCTACTTAGAAATGCCAATTCTAGAAGTGCATCCATTTTTAACTTTTTAAAGTCCCCCTGCAATAAACTAAAAATGTGTAAATTGGGAAGGGTTTTGTAGCCAATAGAAATGTTGAGGTTATACAGTATAAATATAATTATATTTTAAATAGCCTACTAATTCCAATTATCACTGGTAATGTCTGTATAGTAGGAAATCAAAAGATAAGTAAAAAACTCATGCATCCATTAATATTAATATTCTAGATTGTTTGCTTTCTTTTTGAGTTTATACTAACCAGATGTATCTGAACAAAACAAATCTCTCATCTTGCTTAAAGATAAAATTACTATGAAGAAAAGTGTATTAGTCTATGAGCTCTGTGGGCAGTGGGGTGAGGTCTGTATTCTGGTTAGTTGATCAGAATATAGACCTTGCCCTGGACAAAACCAGGCAAGGTTTTGGGCCAATCTGCAAAAAGTGGGGTAGGAAAGTAACATTGCTAATTGGCACTTTTGAAATTTGTTGGCAAATTTTGTCTGAAAATACCCTTTTCATATATGTAAATAAATTTTGCTCAAAGAAAAGATGTCAAAAGACAAGGTGCACCCTGTACCAATACCACTTCACAGTTTTCATGGCCTAGTAAAATTTTTTGGTAGATTTTGTCTGAAAATACCATTGCTTCCATTATCCCCAAACTTTTGGGCATTCCCCAAAAAATTGGTTCCCCAAAAGTCCACTTTAGTTCAGAGTTGCCACCCCTAGTGTTTATCACTAGTGACAAGACATTCCTAGTAACTACCATGTAACTGGATAGAATTTTATTTACTACTTTCCAAATTTTTTTTTTGTGTCTCAATTGTTTAGTACACATCAGAAACCAGACATAGATCATTGATTGTAAGACCTTTCTTCCTATGCCAGTAAAAGTACAATGTTTATAAGAATATATCATTTCATTAAAGATTCGCTTGTGACTTGTGGTAAAGAATTACATTTGAACACGTTTATGTTCAGTGTAATTCTGAGTGCTGAGCATCAATGCAAAGTGGTTTATTTTAGACAGCAGGACTATAAGTTTGAATTTTTTTTCTTTGCTATTCTGTTCAATTTTCAAAGGTCTTAAAATCTCAGAGATGTAGATTGAAAAATTATTCTAAAATGAAAAAGAGAAAGCATGGTACCTATGCAGAAAGGAGGGAGAGGAGGATTTTGTGATAAATTTGAAGATATTTTCATTATTTAGCTATAAATTAGATGAATTTACCACTTGAGACCCTTTTTTCTAATGCTTTTTCAAAATTTAGCCATTGTTTACTTGGAAATTAAATAGACCCTTTAAGATTTCTTAAGAAAATACTCTTGTATTTTCTATAAATTAAGTTTGAGTCTTATTTTCAATTTACTCTAGGTTTTGGGCATAATATATTAATCTTGAATAAATGTATCTTACTGCTAACACTCTAGTTTATGCTGTGTAAAACTTGAGGACAAACCAGTTTAATTTGTTTGAACTAATAGAGAGTTTATGGCTAGGTTACCCGATCCCCTTAACTAATGTGCAAATATATAGCCCAATTCTGAAGCATTATATTTTCATCATATTTTTCATTAGGATTAACCTAACTTCACACCTTGAGTGTTGGTGGTATACCACATGAGTACTGATTAAAGGTATTAATCTTTTTGCCAGGAATCTTCACCATTTAATAACATTTTACCTTAATTTTAGTTTCTGTTTCTCTGATTTTACTCATGAAAATACAATCCCTGTTATTTGAGTTGAATTTTAAGCCAAAATGAACATTTTTTCTTCTAAATTTATGAACTGTATTTACAGACCTTCAAAACATCATAAATAGGGATAAAGCAAAGTTTTCAAGCTGAAATCATTTTGTTTTGTTTTGTACTTCACTTAACCCTTTTGCTGCTCTGGACATAGGCTAATATATTAAGAAAAAAATGATGCCCTATATGCTCCAATGAGTATTTTTATGGCTTGTTTTTATATAGTTTATTGCTCAACACAACTTATTGTGTCTTGAATGATTTATGTTTCACCCTCTGTTAATATGTTCCAACCTGCAAAGTTAACATTGCATAATATAAATAGAATCTGTATTAATATATTTCTGCAGTCCACTGTTCTATACTACTATATTTGTCTAGTTTCATACTAAAAGAAATCATTAATTTTATGTAAGGTACTATTAACACAAATTTTTAAAATAAATTTTCTTTGTATAAGTAATTATTCTTTGTTTCACTCCCTTTGCAAATATTCTTATTAAAAAAAAAAAAAAAATGGTGCCCTATGTGCTCCAAATGAGCATTTTTATGGCTTGATTTTTATATAGTTTACTGCTCAACACAACTAATTCTGTCTTGTATTATTTAGGCTTTAACATATGTTAATATGTTCCAACCTGCAAAGTTAACATTGCACAATATAAATATAATCTGTATTGATATATTTATACAGTTCACTACTTCATGCTACTAGATTTGCCTAGTTTCATACTAAAAGAAATTAGTAATTTTATATAAGGTGTTGTTAACACAAATTTTTAAAATAAATTTTCTTTGTATTTGAGAAATTATTTTTCATTTCACTCCCTTTATAAATATCCTGGTTAAAAAAAAGAAACAGAAAAAATTTATTAGATTGTTATACTTATGTAATATCAAGCCTAGACTATCATGTATCTAGGTCTCTAGGTCTAGACTTTGAAGTGTCTGGTGTTGAGTTCCAAGTTCTGTACTCAAATTTTTGCAAATGTAAAATGCAATACATAAATACACAACCAAGAAAAATCTAGGAGTGTTAACTGTTATTACTTTTAACTCAACATTACTTAGAAGCTTATAGCCCCATTTCTAAAACCAAGAAACTGACAGCATTGTTATATTTCCATTTTTATCCCATTCCCATTGGTAGTGTTAGATGGTTATACTTATGTAATGCCTTATGGTATATTGCTCTGGGCCTAGACTACAAAGTGTGAGGTTTTGAGTTCAAGTCTTATAATCAATTTGTTTTGGAAATGGTTTCAAAGCAAGTAAGAAGTGAACTGGCTACTTTCTTTGGTAGTAAAGTACTCAGCCCATCATCAATCGACTGTGAAGCAAGAATTTCGTTTCAAGTTAAGGAAGTTATTGCAAAAAGAGAGTTGAATAAAAATGAGTGAAGAAGAACAATGGAAGCTTGCTGAAAATGCAGAAAAAGAAAAGTGAAACCATTTAAATGTTATATGAGAAATGCTTCTCACACTCAAGTGGACTTTGAGTGAACAAACAAGTTGAATGGGCACTGAAGGGTACCTACCAGTGAAAAACTTTTAAATGTAATATATTTTTAAGGGGTTACATTTAAAAGGCTTTTCACTGATATGTACTTTTGGACCAACAACGCAGAAGATATTGGCCTTGAAAGCTCTGCTAACATTGTGTTAATAAGCTCAAGGCTGCCACAAGTTCCCTAATGCCCCTAAAACTGTAGAAGTTTTTAGTACTTCAGTTATGAAGTCCTTTTGGTGAATTAGTGACCTGAAGACTGCAGAATAATTTTAAGGCTACAGCATCCAAGCCTTCTTAATAATAATGGAAAACGAGATTTGATGTCGTTCACTTCTCAAGATGAAGCTGAGGTGCATTTTATCTCCGTTCTATGGCAATTTTGAGAGTTGAATAAAAATGAGTGAAGAAGAACAATGGAAGCTTGCAGAAAATGAAAAGTGAAACCACTTAAATGTTATATGAGAAATGGTTCTCACAATCAAGCAGTTGACTGTTCACTGAAGGGTACCTACCGGTGAAAACCTTTTAAATGTAATATTTGTTTAAGGGATCACATTTAAAGGGTTTTTCACTGTTGTGTACTTTTGGACCAACAATGCACAAGATATTGGCCTTGAAAGCTCTGCTTTCATTGGAATTAATTTCCAGCATATGACTTGGTTTAAACAATGCTACAGAATTAGCTCAAGTGAATGTTTTCCTAATTTGTGAAGCACCCATGTTACCAAAGCATGGTTTACAAAACATGGATAAGTTGTTTGCAGTCTGTTGCCAATGCAAAATTGGCATTCGTTGGAACATTCTTGTTGCTGGAAATGATGTCTGTCAGTGGTCTTTTTTTGATGTCAGGAAGGCACCTAAAGATCCTTTTTACACCAAAAAAAAACGTCTCTAAAGTCCCTGTTTTTGGCTCCTTGAACCTCTGGCAGCCCTGCAAACTCAATTGATCTTGGTTTAAAATGAGGAGGAATGATAATTGAATTTTATTACATTAAATTATTGTAAAATGGGTTTATGAAAATATTTCCAGTATCTTTGTTTAAAGTGAGGTCTTTTTGTATGTGTGTGTTTAATGATAAAAAAAAGAAAATAGGTGATTCTTGAACAGTGAAAAAAAAGCGAAATACAATTTCGTCAAGGATCTTGCCAAGCCGTCCTCCATGCTCAAAATAAAACAAACAAACAAAAAACCATGCAGAATATATCCAAGACTATTCGAAATTTAGTTGGGGAAGAGTCTCTCCCTAGCTAATAAAGCAGTTTCTATGATGCAGAAAAACAAAAGATGTTGAAAATTTTTTGGCAAAAAAGATATATGATTTAAAACAATAAAACAAGGGTAATTTTCAGCCAATGAAAAAAAGAGCAAAAAGACAACTTTGTCAAGGATCATGCCAGGCCATCCTTTGTGCCCCCCCCCCCCCAAAAAAAAAAAACTTTGGCTGCTTTGGACATAGGCCAATATATTCAGAAAAAAATGATGCCCTATGTGCTCCAAATTAGTATTTAAAAAAATGATGCTCTATGTGCTCCAAATGAGCTTTTTTGTGGCTTATTTTTACATAGTTTTTTGCTCAGCACAACTATTTGTGTCTTGTATTATTTATGTTTCAGCATCTGTTAATATGTTCCAACCTGCAAAGTTAACATTGCACAGTATAAATAGAATCTATATTATTATATTTCTGCACTTCACTACTCTATACTACTATATTTGCCTAGTTTTGTAATAAAAGAAATTATTAATTTTATGCTAGGTTTTGTTAACACAAATTTTTTAAAGGAATTCTCTTTGTATTTGAGTAATTATTCTTATTTTCTCTCCCTTTGCAAATATTCTTAATAAAAAAAAGATTATTATCTTCTAAACACAAACAAGCTCATCTCATATCTAATTTTTGATCAAATAAAAAACAACTAATTTTTTTAGCTGAAAGTAAGGAGCGGCATTAAAACTTAAAACAAACAGAAATTACTCTGTATATGAAATGGGTTGTCCCCTCTGCAATTCTTCGCTCTTTACGCTAAAGCTTTTAATTGTTTTACAAAGTTGAATTGTTGCAAAGAGTCAAACTTTAGCATAAAGAGCAAGGGACTGCAGAGGGGACAACCCATTTCATATACAGAGTAATTTCTGTTCCTTTTAAGTTTTAATGTCGCTCCTTACTTTCAGCTAAAAAATTTGTTTTTTTTTTATTTAATTTCTGAACGTTTTTGAATTAATGCATGTTTGGTTTTGGCTCTCCGCACATAAATTATTAAAATGAAATTTGTATATTAATTCTTTCTTTGGCTAAATGGCTTTCTCTTAGTTTTGATAAGACGATTTTGAGATATAAGGGGTGAAGAAGGAGGCCTAGTTGCCTCCAATTTTTCGGTTACTTAAAAAGGCAACTAGAACTTTTAATTTTTAACAAACGTTTTTATTTCTAAAAAATATACGTAACTTAAGAATTAACTTACGTAACAAACTTTCATAACCTTATATTTTTATTATGTATACGAGGGGATTTGTACCATCGTTTATACCTCGCTCTTTACACTAAATCGTAAGTTTTGTCCCAATTCTTTAAGAATGACCCCTGAATCAGAAAGGCCATAGAATATATAGTTGAAATTACTAAAAATACTTTAGCATAAAGAGCAAGGTATTTATCTCCTCCTAAATACCTCGCTCTTTATGCTAAAGTATTTTTAGAACCCCTCATATGCGTAATAATCTCTGTTCGTTTTAAGTTTCAATGCTACTTCTTCCTTTCATTTGAAAAAATGTTTTCATTTTTATTTTTCATTGTTTTCTTATAGTAATACTAGAGAATCCTGCGCCTTTCCATTGAATTTTTCTTCCCCCGTGACAGATTCCTCCAAGGAAAGATCCTCCAACATAGCCCCCTCTCCTCAGCCCCACCCCCAAACAAAATAAAATCCCCCTGAAAACGTCTGTACACTTCCCAATAACCATTACTATATGTAAACACTGGTCAAAGTTTGTAACTTGCAGCCCCTCCCCCAGGGATTGTGGGGGAGTAAGTCATCCCCAAAGACATAGTTATTATGGTTTTCAACTATGCTGAACAAAATGACTATCTCAAAATTTTGATCGAGGGGGCCTAGATGCCCTCCAATTTTTTTGGTCACTTAAAAAGGGCACTAGAACTTTTCATTTCCGTTAGAATGAGCCCTCTTGCGACATTCTACGACTTTTAGGGGGTGTTTCCCCCTATATTCCTAAATAAGGCAAATTTTTAGGCTCGTAACTTTTGATGGGTAAGACTAAACTTGATGAAACTTATATATGTAAAATCAGCATTAAAATGCGATTCTTTTGATGTAGCTATTGATATCAAAATTCAATTTTTTAGAGTTTTGGTTACTATTGAGCCGGGTTGCTCCTTACTACAGTTCATTACCACGAACTGTTTGATATGGCTCTACATGAATATATATGCAAAACAGAAATTATTATACATTGTGAGCCACATGCCATAATGGAGTCCTGTTGCATAAAACTTACATAAAGTATGCAGCAGTTTCAAAAAGCCAGATGCAGTCTAAGGGTTAAGCAAAAGATCTATTTTACAAGGTTGCACTTTTATAACACAAAGATTTTCAAAGGTTAGTGCCCTCTAGAGGGAGAAGGGAGTAGAGGTAGGTCTTTCAAAATACCTTCCTAGTATATACCTTAGTCTGTAGATTTGTCTCAGAAAGCTTCATTTTCCTAACCTAACCCCTTTCCAAGATAGCAAAAAGTAGCTAAAATAGAATTTTACTGAAATATATAATTTGGCCTTGTCTATCTTAAATCGCATTTACAGCAAGATAAGGTGGACTGCATCCTCTTGTAGAACATCTCGCTGTTGAATTGATGAGGTGACACGATTAGTAGGTGTGATGGGGTTTGACGTCCCACTGGTACTTCCATTTTGCGTTATTCTACTCCAAATCAACTGTATTTTTGAAAGAATTGATTGATTCACCAGTGACAGTTTCATTGGAAAGACTGTTCCAAGTTGAGACAGCACGTAGTGAGAGAAAGTTCGTCCTCTTTTTGCGTCTGGAGTGCTCCTGTTGCAGCTTCATTGAGCGGCCTCATGTCATAGTGGCAAGGGAGGGAGTAAAAATGGAGTTAGCCATGTTGTTTTGGTACATTTTCTTGACAAAAATGACATCTCCTCTTTGCTGCCAGTAAACCAATGTGGGTATCTTCAGGCAGTGCAGACGTTCAGGGTAGGGAACCTGTTGGTGTGGGGCACAAAGCTTGTTGGTGTGGGGCACAAAGCTATTGGTGTGGGGCACAAAGTGGGGGTAAAGTAAAGTGGAGCTGCAATCGAAATGTATTAACTACAATTATTCAGGATATAATTAAGTAAAAACTGTTCCTGTAATACTTTTATATAGATAAAAATCAGAGAGAAAGTTATTGTCTATGAGGGTCTGTATTGGGCTCAAAATTGAATTTCCAAGTACGCCTAAAGGAATTATTATGTTTAGAAAAGTATTACAGAAAAGCAATAAGTGTTATGTTCACTTTATGTTTTGGTCAGTTATAAACTGCCCCAAGTTCACCCCAAAATTATATATATTTCCCACGTATCTTGCCATGTGTTGCTGTTTTTTTTTTTTTATTCTGTGTACCCATAAGTTGAATCAATACTGACTGAAATGGAAAAAAAAAAAAATCAAGAAATGGGTAACACAATGGAAATTTATAATTTTGGCTAAGCTTATATATTTGCATATTAGGGGCTGGTGTGCAAAAAGTGGGGTAGCAAAGTAACAATGCTACTTAGCAGTTTTGAAATTTGTTGGTAGATTTTGTCTGAAAATACCATTTTAAATTATATAAATAATTTCCGCTTAAAGAAAAGCTGTCGAAAGAAAACTTTTGCTCTGCTGTGCAAAAAGTGGGTAACATAGCAGCAATTCTACTTGTCAGTTTTCATGTCAGTGTCAGTCACTTGTCATGTCACTTGTGACTGTCACTTTTCATGTCACTTGTCAGTTTTCTACCAGCAAGTAAAATGTGCTGGTAGATTTTGTCTGAAAATACTAGTGCTTCCATTATCCCCAAACTTTTGGGCATTCCCCACGCATCTGTCTTTTTGAAAAAAATTGGTTCCCCAAAAGTCCCCTTTTGTTTGGAGTTGCCATCCCTAGTGATTTATCACTAGTGACAAGCCATTCCTTTTAACTGCCAGTTAACTTGACTTCAATAGTTTTTTACTACTTTCCAAATTTTTTTGTCTCAGTTATTTAATACACATCAGAAACCAGACATAGATCATTGAATTACTGACCTTTCTTCCTATGCTAGTAAAAGTATAATGTTTATAAGAATACATCATTTCATCAAAGATTCCCTTGTGACTTGTGGTGAAGAATTTCATTTGAACACGTTTATGTTCAGTGTAATTCTGAGCACCGAACATCAATGCAACGTGGGCTATTTCAGACAGCGGGACTGTAAGTTTAAACTTTGTTTTCTTTTGCTATTCTGTTTAATTTTCAAAGGTCTAAAAATCTAAGAGAGTTAGATTGAAAAATTATTCTAAAATGAAAAAGAGAAAGCACGGTACCAATGCAGAAAGGGGGGGGGATTTCGTGATAAATTTGGAGATATTTACATTTTTTAGCTATAAATTAAATGAACATACCACTTGAGACCCTTTTTTAAGGCTCTCTTAAAATTTAGCCACTGTTTACTCAGAAATTAAATAGACCCTTTAAGATGATACCCTTTTTTCTTATTTTCTGCAATGTAGTTTGAGTCTTATTTTCTTTCTCTGCTACCTGATATCTGTTTTTGAAGATTGGTCATACAGTTTGTGATAGTGATCTTTAAGTAACTTGACCCAACAGGAACCAAACCCTTAACAAGTGCAACTACAAAACCAAAAAAAGGCTGTTTTCGTTTGATATTCTTTTTTTATGAGGCGATGTATCTCTTCTGAAATATCTCTTCTCATGAGATGTGTTTATCTGAATGCACTGTTTGAATAGTTAACTAATAGATGTCCGAAAATGCCCCTCATGTGTCCGAAGTTGCCCCACGGTAGGGGCGACTTCGGACACTTTAAGACGTCATATGTTTTAGGGTCTCACTGAGAAACGACTCGATGGAAGTCATTGAAAAAAAATCTTAAGAAAGATGAATATTTAAGCTTTCTGTTCATGTAAAAACAAAGTTTGTATCTTTAGAAGAACATCTTATAGGGGTCAAAAACTCAAAAACGTACGGTTTCGCCCCCCTCTCCCCTACAGTCTTATGCATTGAAAGTTACAATTTTGCAAAAATTTGCCTTATTTTCGACAAAAGGGGAAACACCCCCTGAAAGTTATAGAATCTGAATGAAAATCACACCTTCGGATTCAGCATGTCAGAGAACCATGCTGTAGAGTGTTCAAGCTCCTATGTGCAAAAATTTATAATTTCGTATATTTTCCTTAAACAAAGATCATGGATGCTGGTTATTTGTTTTAGTTTCCATGGGTGATTGTATCCACCCAATGGTACTAGAATATCGTGATATGGCTCCTTACCTTAGACCCTCCTGAGCCATCGGTGGCGCATAGGGTGTCGACAAAGTCTCTCCTTTCATCACGAAGCTGTGCGGCTGCATTGATATCTTCCCATTGCGGAGTGAGGGAAATGTTTGCCTTTTTCAGGTCCTGATCATACTGCCTCTGCAGTATGTGTTTTGGTTGGCCTGGTCTTCGTCTTCCTTCAGGCTGCCAATGATACACTCTTGAGGGCAGTCTGTCTTCGGGCATGCGTAGAACATGACCCAAATATGTTTGTGTTATGTTCTATGATATGGCTCATGTTTTGAATATGGCTCATTCAAAAGGAAATTAAAAGTAGTAGTGACCAAAAAATTGGAAGGCAACTAGGCCCTTCCCACACTCATTTTTTCCTAAAGTCACCCAATCGAAATTTTAGATGGCCATTTTGTTGAGCATAGTAAAAGAAATCTAATAACTATGTTTTTAACTATGCATTTAGCATTTGATATATATCTGCACTGAAGAGCAAAATTGTTCATTAGGGCCTAATCTTTAATTTGTGAAAAACCTCTAATTTATATTTTAAAAAGAAAAAGAAAAGAAGATTGTATTTTTTGACAATAATTGTGAATTGTAGTCTGACAGTTTTTATAGAAGGTGGATCCTCAATATGATGGGGACTCTAATCTAATCCCATTGTGCTTAGGTCTGTATATTCTAAAGACTTCATTAAGTTTCATTATTCTAAAGATTTTTCATTAAGCTTGAGATTTCAAAAACGAGTAGTTGATATATATATATATATATATATATATATATATATATATATATATATATATATATATATATATATATATATATATATATATTTTTACATAAGATGGCCCCCTTAAAATCTGTATGAAGGGGGTCTCTCCATAATCCTCCTGTGCTTAGGCATTGTATTCTAAAGACTTTTTGTCTTCACATGTTACCCTACTGTCTTAATCAGTGTCGTTGCTGGAAAGCAAAATTGTCCATTGAGTTTTCATTTTCTAAAAAAAATTTTTGTTTTTGTTTTTCGAAAGAAAGCAGTATTTTTTTTTACCACTGTTTGGATAGTGGCATTACAGTTACTATAGAAGATGTCCCCTTAAAATCAATGCCAAGGCAGTCCTATCTTTATTCTTCTGTATTTAGTTCTGAATGTTTTTAAGTTCTGCTGTTTTCACAGTAGGACTTCTGTTTCACGTTGTTTTTATATAATATCTATATCTATCTACACTGGAAAGTGAAATTGTTCGTTAAACTTAAACTTGTGAACAACCTTTAATTATCTTTTTGTTTCAGAAAAAATTTGAATGATTACGCCACAAGCTCAGAAAGAACAGACCTTGGAATTGTGCAATTTGATTTAAAAGCTGATGTACAGGATTTGTTTAATTGGAATGTGAAACAGTTATTTTTATATTTAACTGCTGAATATCAGACTGAAAACAATGCTGTAAATCAGGTAATAATATTCTTACCATGCTGGATATTTTTGATTTCTTATTGTTATTGTTCCTTCTATGGTTGCTAATGCTAGAACCCATAGAAAAAGTTACTATTAAAATTAGAAATTCACCAATTATTGTTACAGTCTAATAAAAAGAATTTTTTTGAGGGAAACTAAACTAGATCAAAAAGTGTGTATCTGCAATGTTACCAAAATTTTATTTATTTGTGTTTTGTATAATATACATAGTTTAATGGAATAGTTCATTGTTTTGGTCTAATATGCAACTGAACAGCAGTTGCCCATTAATAGCTCAGTATTTCTGTCTAATATGCAACTGAACAGCAGTTGCCCATTAATAGCTCAGTATTTCGGTCTAATATGCAACTGAACAGCAATTGCCCATTAATAGCTCAGTATTTCTGTCTAATATGCAACTGAACTGCAATTGCCCATTAATAGCTCAGTATTTCTGTCTAATATGCAACTGAACAGCAGTTGCCCATTAATAGCTCAGTATTTCGGTCTAATATGCAACTGAACAGCAATTGCCCATTAATAGCTCAGTATTTCTGTCTAATATGCAACTGAACAGCAATTGCCCATTAATAGCTCAGTATTTCGGTCTAATATGCAACTGAATAGTAATTGCCCATTAACAGCTCAGTATTTGGGTCTAATGTGCAACTGAACAGCAATTGCCCATTAATAGCTCAGTATTTTAGTCTAATATGCAACTGAACAGCGATTGCCCATTTCAAAGCAAAGCTTGAAGTGTCCTCTTCTAGAATGGAAATCTGTTTAAACTCATTGTAACGAGAATATGCCTTGAATTTCGATTTTTGATGAATATGAAAGAGAATCACTAATTTGGAACAATCTCACACGGACCGTTGGAATATCTGTGTTGACTTGAAAATGGTCTGCTTCCTCCTTGAGCTAGGAGAGTTCATAAAACATCCTTATTCTTGTGTTTTTGGGATAGATATCATGAGAGGTATTGGGTGAATTCACATTAACTGCTAAAGTCTGATTTGAAACTTTGCAATCCATATTCTAAATAAGCCACTTGCTAACAGAATGAATTTAATTTTTTCACCTCTACAAAGCTTGTCACAAGAAGTAACTTACTAAAGCTTTGATAATTGACAGTGATTGTTTGACATTTCCTTGCCTGCCATTTGAAAAGAGAGATGTGTTTGACGATCTACTTATTTGGAGTATGTTAAAGACAGATGCGTCAGTTGGAGAAGGGACAAACCTTCTCATGCCCCAGATTTTGAAAAGGACCTTTTTTGGTATTTTCTTTTAATAATACCTTTTTCGGGTATTTTCACGGAAAAAAATCCGTAACAATTGATGTTCTCTGTAGATTTTGAGAAACACAACTAACCCCCCCCCCCTTGTGTAAAAAAGTGTGTTTCTAGGAGAAACACACTTTTTTAGGCATTGCTGTTTCCTGCATTATATTAGAAAATTCTGCTCTGATTAATAGAAGAAAAAAACATAATCATACTTTCTGACGATGTAAGTCTCATTAGAACTGAATTTTTCTGTATCTGGCCCGAACTGAAAGAAATTGAATGGTTTTTCTAAACTGTCTGGGAAATTCGGTGTTGACCTTTAGTTTTCCCTCGTTCATTCGAGTCTATTATCCAAATTCTACGAATTATATCGAGACTGCCAACTTAGTTCTAAATAGTTTGGCCACACAAACTAAAATGTTCATAATGGACGAGAAAGGTGATTCGTTTTGGTATCGATGGGCCTTAACTCAGAGTTATTATGTAGACTTTGTATGGATAATACAATTTTTTGTCAGCAATATGTTTTGTAGGTTTCCCCTTTCTATATGTATCCCCCAGCAGGAAGACCCAACCCTCCCTGCCCTGCAGACAGATCTTTTGAAAATTTGGAAATAGTCTGATGCATGGATGGTAAATTCCAATGCATCAAAAACAAAGGAGCTACTGATCTCCCGATACTGCCATGCTGATCTCCTAAGTGCCATGCATACATCTCGACTTCATCTTCACGAATGAAATTGTAAACTAGCGGTAAATCAGATATTTTAAATATGCCTGGCGCCGCGTATATAGAAATAAAACAAATTCTGTGCAAGTTTTGGGACAATGATGGCGTCTTATTGCATCAAAAGCTCACATGAAAAGGACGAATTGTTGTTGGATTCAGAGTCTAAAAGCTAATCAAGAACAACAACCCAATCATTGATGTTCAAGGTTAGGATCCCAAGAAGGATTGTTGTAGGATAGGGTATCTGATGCTTAAATAGATGTGCTTTAGAGGCCAGTTTTCCAGCCCTGTAATCGATAAGCTTATTTTAGAGAGAAAACATTTATTACTAAACCAAAGCAAAAACAGTAATAACTGCCACTCCGAGAAATAAAAAACTTGTCCGAGGAGATGGCAAAAATGCATTAGAAAATAATATAGGACAAAGAAAAAAAATATAAAACTAATAGTACGACCTAATCAGCACCATAGCCTTTACAACAAACGCTAATAAAATCAAACCCCTAGAGGCCAAAACAAGTTACTCAATTATTTTTTACACCCCTCCCCCCACAGAAAAACCAGAAAAAGAGAACTAAAATTCATACTTAGTAAAAAGGATTTCTTTTATTTCTTTCTTGAAAAAATAAATATCGCTATTATTTTTTAAACTCTGATCTAGATGACTCCAACTTCTAATCCCCCTATGAAGCACAGAAAACGTCGACCGGGTCGAAACAACCAATGAAATATTAATCTCTCCTGAAGATCGAGTGTCATAATGGTGGATCATGAATTTTCCAATTGACTTTTGTAATTTTTGGCATTCAGTAGGCAATTGTAATCACTGAATTGTGCTTAAAAGCATTTAATGGAAGCTATTGCAATTCATTACTTGCTTATTGTGCTTCAGAACTAAGTAAGCTGCAATTAGTCCTTTTACAGATAAAAAGTATTTATGTCAATATTAATCTATGTCAATTTATGTCAATATTAATCAATATTAATACAAATTAAAAAAAAAGTATTTATATCAATATATGCTTATAATATTTTGATTAGTTGGTAAGATACTTGAAGGTGCAATATTCACCTTGTATGAATTCATTGTAATGTTCAGATTGTATTCAGTAGAGCACAATAATTATGCTTATCTTGTAAGCTATTAAAATTAATTGTAATCTTTGTAGAATTCATTGCTTATTTATTTTTTTTTTGCATGTAGCGTTTTAGTTAGAAAGTTTTGTTGTAATGGCCCTGGACAGTAATTCAACCCTCCCTCCTCCATTCAGTTGTATTGAGATAATGCTTTGCTACTAAAATTCTGCACATATTTACGGGGTTGTGGAATAGGTTATAAGTTATAACCTGCTCCCACTCCGACTCCAGATATTTTTAATATACCAACTCCAACTCCATTTAGCAAAATTTTTCTAAAACTTCGACTCCACAACCCTGCACATTTGAATGGATTTGGGGAATCTCCAAGATTGACACCAAAGACCTTCCTAGAAAACTGTAGAAAATTAGTGCTTTAAAATGCAAAAGTAGCCACAATCTTTTTTGCTTACCAGTGAAATTGGACTCCAGTCCATAAAGAGCAACAAAGGAAAATTAAACGAGTATTCATTAATATATTCGAATTAGTATTTTATGCTATTACTTATTATATATTTAGTATTATAAACTTAATAATGCTATTCTAGATATAACTGTATATTATTATACAAAAAAAAAAAATCACACTGCTATTCCGTAATACAAATAATAAAGAGGGCAAGTGCGGTAACGACATTTTAAATGCAATGAATTTTAGAAGAAGGGTAATTGAATATTTCGGCTATGTGTCAAACACCCGTCCTGAGCAAAATAAAAAGTTAAATGAAAATAAAATTTATCACACCTTAAAAAAAGGAAAACTAATTTTGAAACTATCAATAAAACAATAGCAATGTCATTGTTCTGAGAATGTCAGCTAAGACTATCAAGCAAGTAATATTAAAGAAAAAACTAATAAAAAGACGAGTCCGAATATATATGCATCAAACAACCAAAAGGCTAGCTGTCAAAAAGGTAAGAATCATTTCAGAAAATTGCTTATTTGTCAGTCTAAGCTGAATTTGTTTAGAGTAACTATGTTATCAGTTTCATTGATAGTTTTAGTTTTGATTTTTTCTTTTTTTACTGTAAGTTGAACTTTATATTTATCCTACTTCTTTTGTTCTGCTGAGGATGGCTATTAGACACTTAGCTGAAATATTCAGTTCTTTTTCTTCTACACTGTCTTTAGGATTTCCAAGTTGCGTTAACCTCTTTATTGTTTCTACCATTATACACTTATTTTACATCTTATATTATGCAAACATATCATATAATATACTTATCAAATGCTTATATACTTATTATTATGCATGTTGTATTCTATAATTAACAATGCTATCAAGAATAAAATATTAACGAATTGCTATTTAGTTTGTTCAAAAGAATCAACTTTTGTATAGTAATTGACAAATTTATTTGACAGAGCAAAGGACATGTAGCTAATTTAAGATATTTATTTTATAAATGAGAATTTGAAAACTTTGAGGGGGGAGGTTGCAACTATATTTATAGCCTTATGTATGTCAAGTGAAAGAGCTTATTATCAATGATTTATGGTGTAATTATGGTGTTATGGTGTAATTATGGTAATTATGGGTTATGGTGTATATGTATGGCTTAAGGCTTCTTATCCTGTCTGGATTGCTGTTTATTTTGTTCCTGTTTTACTGTGCCTTTCTTCTAATCCTTTTGTGGTGTTCCTGTTATTCGTCATTGAATTATTCTCAAGTTTTTTTTTGTTTGTCTGCTGTATCTCTTCAGACTTAATAAAAATATTTTAAAAACTTTCAATTTGGTAGAAAAAAGGATTTTACCATCACCTTGTCCCCAAACAGTTAATATAAAGTACGATTTAATTTTTTTTTTATTTATTGGATTTTGTCCTATTCTTTTTAGGTTGTACTTTGGGATAAAATAATTCAACGAGGTGAAAATACAAAGCTTGATTTGAAGAATGTAAACATGAAGTACTATTTTTGGGATGATGGAAAAGGTTTGAGGTGAACACATTTCATTTTTTGTTTTAAAACACTAGGCCTGTGTCTAAAGTCAAATCGTATGCATTTTTAAGGTGACATATTTAAAGACAAGATAGCGTTTTAAGAAAGGTGGAAAAATTGTTTTGTATTAGGCTAAAACTGTTCCAGCATAATTAACAATGCTATGTTATAAATATATTCTATTATATGATACATTATATTATAAATAGTTTTTTTTTATGACATTATTGAAAATGATAAAATATGATCGTCAAAAATTGTCAAACATTGATGAAGAAATCACACACTCCTAGAAAATCTGAAGTATTAGAAAGTATTAGAAAATCTGAAAGGTTTTAGAAATGAAGCTTGTTATATATTTCATTTGTATTTGAGAAGAATACAAAAATGCTACAATTCAATTGAACAAATTCTACCAAAATTTAAGTGAGTAATATCTTTTTGTTAAAATTACTCCTCACGCAGGGTTATATTCAGAAGAGGGGGTTTACCGGGTTAGAACCCTCCCCCACCCAAAAAAAATGTCTGAATCGTGAAACAGTAACAAGAGCATATATAAACAAATTATTGACGATTTTTTAAGTCTTTTGCAACCCCCGCCCCTGCTTCCTGAAAAAAACCTCCCTAGAACACATCTTGGATACGACCTTGTCCTCACGATAAGCTTTTTTTTTTTTTTATAAGTTCAAGGTTCTCTGTAGTAAAATCTTTTATCCTTGTCTGGCAAGCTCTAACTATATTTTGTTATTTCTTCATTATGCAAGTTTTTCCTATTTGTATAAATTTAGGGGAACATCATGAGTTGCTGTAGTTGATCTAGTTTAAAAGATATGTTGTATTAGCTAAGAAGCAGCAATTTATGTTCGCCTTTTTGGCGTTTCGCGCCCCAGCAACACGTGGGGTATCAGTGCCAGTTACTCGTCTCTAAGTAGCAAATTGCTTAATCGCACGTACAGGTTAACAGAAGTACAGTAACAGAGGTACACAGGTACTAACAGTATATATATATATATATATATATATATATATATATATATATATATATATATATATATATATATATATATATTATATAATATATATATATATATATATATATATATAAATATATATATATATATATATTTATATATTATATTTATATATAGATATATTTATATATAAAAATAAGTTGTTTGTGTGTGTTTTGTTGACTGACGTCATGTTTGTCGACTGACGTCATTATAAGGATTGAGCTGTATGTCGTCATGAAGTTGTTTGTCGACTGACGTCATGTTTGTCGACTGACGAAATTACAGACCGGGACACCGGGACACAAATGACGACCGGGACACTCAAAGGGAAATTACAGACTGGGAAACCGGGACACAAATAACGACCGGGACACAGGGAATGTTCGATTAGCAATCATCATCAACAAAGCTCAAGGGCAATCATTATAATAATGAGGTATAGATCTGAATACGGATTGTTTTTCCCATGGACAATTATATGCTGCACGTTCAAGAGTCGGTAAACCTGACAGTCTATTTATATGCACAGACAATGGGACAGCGAAGAATGTTGAATATTCTTAAGTTTTACAAACATATATATATATATATCTATCTATATTCAAAGGTGGGACACAGGGACACAACTACAATGGCGCGTAACTAATATGGTGCGAAAAAAGCTAAAAAAAGAAAATACCTAAAAAGAAAAAAACTTAGAAAAGGAAATAAATAAAAAGGGTAAAAAACTAAAAAGAAAAAAAAAAACACCGGGAAACAAATGACGACCGGGACACAGGGAGTATAAATGACTACCGGGGCACAGAGACACAACTACAATAGGGACGCTGGGGGGCACAGGGGGATATATAAATGAGACGGCGACACAGGGAATGTTCGATTAGCAATCACCATCAACAAAGCTCAAGGGCAATCATTAGAATAATGAGGTATAGATCTGAATACGGATTGTTTTTCCCACATCGTTAAACTGTGACAATAAATGAGCCAAACTAATTGTTTGAATTTTACAATGCTCTTTATCATTAAAAGTTCGAACGTTAGCAACTGTCGATTACCAAGAACTGTGGTGCTCAAACTCTTTAGACACTGTACCCCTTTTTACCCACAAACATTTTTAGGCACCCCTTCTCAGTTACCAGTACTAAGTAAACTATAGGTAAAATGTAAATAAAATTGCCAGACCTAGAGTTACACGGTTGTTTGTTATTTTTACTGGCCGGCCGCGTACACCTTTAAAACTTGTGCATACCCCCAAGGGGCATGCGTACCACAGTTTGAGAACCACTGGCCTAGAACAATTACATACTTCAATGGAAAGCCGCACGGTCTGAAACTGAATATATTTTTAGCTTGTTTTTGCTGATTTTTCACTCGTGTTTCTTTTTTTTTAGATTAATCTAAAAAAAGTTCTGAAACTGAATATGTTTTGGATCATTATTTACACTTTACTGAAAACAAACTGTATTTTGAATATTTTCTCTTTTTTAGCTGTAATAAATTCGATATTATTAAGATTTTCAGGAATGAATATTAGCATATGTATTAGGGCCTGACCGATATGATTTTCTGGGGTCCGATACCGATATAGCGGTATCGTACCTATACGGTACCGATATAGTTTGACCATAAATTTATCTTCGGAGAAGACAACTTAAAGTTTGACCCCCCCCCATTCTCTGCCCATATTCATGCTCAAATATTTCTCTAGTCTATTGCACGCCAAAGAATAGCCTTAATAATTTAGTATATAGCCTCGATAATAATAACAATAAGCAATGGCATAAATGGCATAATGGCTTCCAGTACGTAATTACAACAAAATTTGCTTATTAATTTACTTTTTTAAACTAATAATAACCTTATAATAACCCAAGTTTAACTTTAGTTCCAGTTATTTAAATATGACTCTGGAATCACAAAGGCTGTTTAATCAGAATAATAACCTCTTTTAAAAGTTAAAACCGAAACTTTAGCGTTAGAGAGAGCTATTGAGGAGAGTCAACTACCCCCTCCCTCATATACGTAACATTTTCTGTAATATACGTAATATTTTCATATTTTCTGTGTTGCTTCTTACTTTGAGTTGAAATTTTTTTTTTATTTAATTGCTGATCGTTTTTTACATAATGCTGGGAAATCCCTCCCTATGGGAAATCCCTCCATAATGCTGGGAATAATGCATGGAAAATTCCCTTCCCCCACGAGAAATGTCTTCATGGAAAGATTCTCCCGCGGAACTAAAATTAGCGATATACGTGGACCTGATTTTATAAGGCATAGTAACAGAACGGCTAAAGAGGTCGAAACTATTTTTATGAAAAATGAAAGTCACAAGTCAAAAACCCCTCATATACATAATAATTTATGTTCGTTTTAAGTTGTAATGTTGTTCCTTACTTGCAGCGTTTTTTTTTGTTTTTTTTTTTTAATAAAAACCACAAGCCGAAGACATACAATATATTAAGATAAAATTAAATGTTAAGATTATTTCTGATTTTGTTTTTTAAATAATGCTGGGAAATCCAGCGCCCCCCTCATGAAATTCTCTTCCCCCATGAAAAACTCCTCCATGTAAATATCATCTCATATAACCCTATCCCCCTCCTCCACACCAGAAAAATTTCCCCTGAAAACATATGCATACTTCCTAATAACCAGTACTATATGTAAACAATGCCCAAAGTTTAAAACTTGCAGCCCTTCCCCCTGGGACTTTTGGGGATTAAGTCTTCCTCAAAGACATAGTTATTAGATTTTTCGACTATGTTGAACAAAATGGCTATCGCAAATTTTGATCCAGCGACTTTGGAAAAAAATGAGCGTGGGAGGGGGCATAGCTGTCCTCCAATTTTTTCAGTCACTTAAAAGGGGCCCTAGAACTTTTAATTTACGTTTGAAGGAGCCCTCTCGTGACTTTCTAGGACCATTAGGTCGATACGAGCACCCCCGGAAAAAAAAACAAATAAACCCGCATCCGTGATCTTTCTTCTGGCAAAAAATACAAATTCCACTTTTTTGCAGATATGAGCTTGAAACCTTTAAAGTAGAGTTATCTGATGCATTGAATCTGATGGTGTGATTTTCATTAAGATTCAATGACTTTTAGGTGATGTTTCCCCCTTTTTTCGAAAATAAGGCAAATTTTTTCAGACTCGTAACTTTTGATGAATAGAATTAAACTTGATGAAATTTATATATTAAAAAATATCATAAAGATTCAATTTTTTTCATGTATCTTATCGGTATCAAAATTCCGAACTTTTAATTTACGTTTGAAGGAGCCCTCTCGCGACTTTCTAGGACCACTAGGTCGATACGAGCACCCCCGGGAAAAAACAAAACAAATAAACACGGATCCGTAAACTTCCTTCTGGCAAATAATACAAATTCCACTTTTTTGCATATATGAGCTTGAAACCTTTAAAGTAGAGTTATCTGATGTATTGAATCTGGGACTTTTAGGGGATGTTTCCCCCTTTTTTCGAAAATAAGGCAAATTTTTTCAGACTCGTAACTTTTGATGAATAGAATTAAACTTGATGAAATTTATATATTAAAAATCATCATAAAGATTCAATTTTTTTCATGTATCTTATCGGTATCAAAATTCCGTTTTTTAGAGTTTTCGTTACTACTGAGCCGGGTCGCTTATTGAGAAGCGACCCAGCAAGAATGTGCAGACAAGATTGTCCAGTATTCTGACAAATGCGGACACATAAGCTAAATTTCAAAGGTAAATGGGTACGTTTTCCAAGGTGTTGACTCGCGGTGGCGTCTTGGGTCTTTCACCTACGCAAGTGAACATTCATTAAACAGAAATGTATGGTTTATTGTGTTCTTTTTAGTGGTTTTGGTAGCAGATGTACGTTCTTTAAGTCACCATATATTCCAAACATTGCTGCAACAGCTGTGTATTGACAACAAGTACGCATTGACTTCATTTGACTTACCTCTGCTGCTCTCTCCACTCTAGTCAGACTTAGCTGTTGGCTCCGCACCCCAAAGCAAAAATTACTTTAAAAAAAATCGGCCCGTTAATCAATGCTTTTTTCTGATATCTGATAATGAAACTGACCCTCATATCGGCTCGATCAGTCGGGCCCTGATACGAGTGGTGTTTTTTTTTTAATTAAGGGCTGTTTGAGCATAAGTATAGACAACGAAAGATTATTTCAAGACGTAAACTTGTTTTCAGAAAGTAGATTCTTTACTTTATTTTTCGATATAATTACTAAGCTTGTTTAAACACTTTACCATACCTCTCAACCAATGTTAAAATACCTTCTTAATAAAACTTGCCGCCTTCTCCGATAACCACTTCTGTTTTCACGTCGTCATCTCTGTAACGGTTGCCACTGAGGGGTTGTTGAGGTGGAGAAACAAATGGTAATCACTTGGCGCAAGATCAGGACTGGAGGGTGGGTGGTCTGAAGCTTCTCAGCCAAAACTGTACAACAAATTGCGGCTCTGACCTGCAGTATGAGGTCTTGCATTGTCATGAAGAAGGACAATTCCCTTTGTCAGTATGCCACGTCTTTTGTTTTGAACCGCTCTGCGTAACTTTCTGAGTTTTTTTTTTCTAGTGGCTCACATTGATAGTCGTTCCTTGTTGCATGAAGTCGACCAACTATCGGATAGGCATCATGCCTATCCGAAAACACCGACGCCATGATTTTGCGCTATGACATAATCTGTTTGGCCTTCACCTTTACAGGGGAGTGTGTGTGTCTCCAGTCCATGCTGTGTTGCTGTGATTCAGGCGTGATATGGGAAACCCATGTTTTGTCTTCAGTTACGATCTGGCTCAGAAGTCGTCACCTTCCTCGTGACAACGTGTCTAGAACTTCATTGCACACTCAAATCTTTTGTTGGCGGGGCCCTCTGTTAGGGTTTCGGGATCCAACGGGAACACAGTTTTCGAAGCTGTAGGTTTTCAAAAACAACATCGTGAAGCACGGACCTCGAAACCTCAGGAAATTCATTTGACAGACCAGTTATGGTGAAGCGCCTGTTCTCACGAATTCCCGCTTCAACTGATGCCACCGATTTGTCTGTAATCAAAGAAGGGCGACCAGAGTGGACTTTATCATGGACATTGTCACGGCCATCTTTGAATTCTTATACCCACTTTGCTTTCACTCATAACAGTATCACCGTACACTTGGGAAATCGGACGATGAATTTCTGCAGTAGACTAGTTCTTTACTGACAAAAATCGTATCACTGAGCGAACCTCACATGTGGTGCGTAAGTTAAAAATTCTTACAAATTTTTAAAGTAGAACAGAACCATAAAGGTTAGCTACACAGCTGAAACTGAGCATAGTTGTTCCTGAGACATGCTGGTACATGGCGCACGCGCTGTTTGCGGTGTACATGCGAACTACTAGTGGCTACGATAAAACGGACCTTAATTAAAAAACAATCCGCATTCATTTGTTGTTTTTTTAGTAACCTTTGATAAGATGGTCATTTTTTTCGATATTATGAGAAATAAAAACATACTGGAAATAAGAATCGTTTTCAGTAAAGTGCAAAGTAAGTTCTAGTCTTAGAAGGCACAGGGGTATCAATTCAACTCTTTGATTCTGCTCTTCTTGAGTTCGACTTGGCTATTTATTGCAATTTCTGTTCATTTTGGGTTTATTTATTCACTGATGGTGATTTATGGTAGTTTTAGGCTTGGAAAATTATTTAAATTTACTTCTGCTCTTCTTTGATTTATTGTAGGCCTAATTCCTTTGAAAAACTTCTTTTTTGGCAACAGTTTTTTTTTAAATTTATTTCTGTTCGTTTTTATTGAAATAGTCTTTTCCATTGGTAAGGAAAAGAATATTTTACTCTTCGGTTTTTCTCTATAAAACTGCAGATTTTGGCTCACTATTTATATGTTGGACAAAATCTTTCAACAATTTTTGATAGTATACCGCCTTTTGAAGGCTACACATAGTATCTTTTAATTTATCTTAACATCTCCTCAATTTTCCCTGAAAAATAGTTGTTCTGTTCCTAAGACATTGTACCTATAGTCTGGTAAAACCTCATTTATTTGACCTCAAACAAATTGTTATACAAATGATTCTTTCACTGTCCGACTAAAATATATGTGCTGATTCCGAATTCGTAAATTTTACCGCTCTGACAAATTTGAGTCTTTTGAGGTTGAGGCAAAAAATGTTGATTGAGTAAATACCAGTAAATGTGATAAGATATGTCATTTCTACGCTCTTTTTTGCTGATGAGCATGAAACTAAATGTTTAAATTAAAAAGAATTGTTTGGGGCTTAAAGCTTTGAGAGAAAGAGGGAGGTTGGGGGAGAGGTTCTAAGAAAGTGGTGAAAAAAGGGGTCAACCTAAAAAAATTGCTATACAAATGATTCTTTCACTATCCGAATAAAAAATGTGTGCTAATTCCAAATCCGAAGAGTTTGCCGCTCTAGCTCTTTCACAAATTTGAGTTTTTTTAGGCTGAGGTTGAGGGTGATTTTTTTAATGTAAAGAATGCCGTCCTGAAAAGACAATTCCGAATTTGGGAAATGGTTTAAGGGTTTGATTTAACATCCCTAATACATCAGAACATTTCAATAACTTGGATTGAGGATGGAGAGGATGAGGTAGTCTGAAACAAATTTGAGGTACAGAAATGCCTGACTTTTTTAAAAATTGTCATCGTCTATGAGTTTCGCGTCTTCGATTCTTTGTCTGGAAATTTTCCTTTCTAACTGATGCTGATAATTGTTTGTGGTAGATACAGAGGCAGATTTGAGGTACAAGAATTAACAAAAAATCTGATTTGTCTATTGAAACTAGAATAATTCCTGAAAATTTTAACAGAGTCGCTAAACTTATTAGGTAAACTGCAAAAATATTTATTGTCTCTGAGTGATAATTTTTATTATCAGCGTAAAAAATGACATATCTAATCATATTTGCTGGTATTAACTCAATCAACATTTTTTGCTTGAACCTCAAATTCAACCTCAAAAAACTTAAATTTATGAAAGAGCTAGAGCGGCAAGCTTTTCGGACTCGGAATCAGCTCATATTTGTAGTCGGATAGTGAAAGTATCATTTGTATAATAATTTGTTTTGGGTTGACCGTTTTTTTTTTTTCCAAAATTTTTCTAGACTGCAATAGACACTGTTAAATTAAGAGGTTTTGGGATAAGACCTCTTAACATCGTGAATAAACTAAGCTCGTGGAATCGAATGGCACATTCAGCATTGTCCTATCTTGCACCGTTATGAAGATAAAAAGTGCCATAAACCTCTAAGTCACATATGTCTCTTTTTCATCAGGTTGCAATTCAGAATGACAGAAGAGGATTATCTTATGGAGCAATAACATGGAGATCTGGCATTTGTCTCCTCTTTTGCCAAGGAACAAGGAGATAAAATGGAATAATTTTGAATTCGTTCGGAATGCTTGAATTTAATTTTTACGGTACCACTGAAAAGAGTATAAAAAATGGTTTTAGAATATATTTCCTTTGTCCCAATTAGCCCCCTCCTTCAGAGTGACCGCAGCCAAAACATATTTTTCCCTTTCTTTGGCTCTGCTGAAAAGTTACAAAAATGGTAGATGTCGCACCTTTAATTATCACAGCCGAGAGGTAGCCTAGCCTTGTTGGTTTGCTAGATGCGGATTTATTGTGACTCTTTTTATGGCACTTGGTATTAACCAAGTGACATATAGCAATCGCCAATTCTGTCGGTCTGTCGGTCTTTCTGTCTGTCTGTCGGTCCCGGTTTTGCTACTTTAGGCACTTCCAGGTAAGCTAGGACGATGGAATTTGGCAGGCGTATCAGGGACGGGACCATCTTAAATTAGAAATAGTCGTTTTCCCAATTTGACCATCTGGGGGGGGGGGGGTGGGGGGTGGGGGGCCGGTTAATTCGGAAGAATAGAAAAAATGAAGTATTTTTAACTTATGAATGGGTGATGGGATCTTAATGAAATTTGATATTTGGAATGATATTGTGTCTCAGAGCTCTTATTTTAAATCCCGACCGGATCTGATGACATTGGGGGGAGTTGGAGGGAGGGAAACCTAAAATCTTGGAAAACACTTAGAGTGGAGGGATCGGGATGAAACTTGATGGGAAAAATAAGCACAAGTCCCAGATACATGATTGACATAATCGGAACGGATCCGCTCTCTTTGGGGTAGTTGGGGGGGGGGGGGGGGTAATTCTGAAAAATTAGAAAAAATGAGGTATTTTTAACTTACGAACGAGTGATCGGATCTCAATGAAATTTGATATTTAGAAGGATATCGTAGCTCAGAGCTCTTATTTTAAACCCGACCAGATCTGGTGACATTGGGGGGGGGAGTTGGGAGGGGGAAACCTAAAACTTGAAAAATACTTATAGTGGAGGGATTGGGATGAAACTTGGTGGAAAAAATAATCACGAGTCCTAGATACATGATTGACATAACCGGAACGGATCTGCTCTCTTTGGGGTAGTTGGGGGAGGGGTTAACTCTGAAAAATTAGAAAAAATGAGGTATTTTTAACTTACGAACGAGTTATCGGATCTCAATCAAATTTGATATTTAGAAGGATATCATGTCTCAAAGCTCTTATTTTAAATCCTGACTGGATCTGGTGACGTGGGGGGAAGTTTGGGGTGGGGAACCTAAAATCATGGAAAACGCTTAGATTGGAGGGATCAGGATGGAACTTGGTGGGAAAAATAAGCAGAAGTCTTGCATACGTGATTTACATAATTGGAACGGATCCGATCTATTGGTGGGGGGGGTTAATTCTGAAAAATAATAAAAAAATGACGTATTTTTAGCTTACGAAGGAGTGATCGGATCTTCATGAAACTTCATATTTAGAAGGACCTCGTAACTCAGATCTCTTATTTTAAATCTCAACCGGATCAAGCGTAATTGGGGAGGCAGTTGGGGGGGGGGGGCTGAAATCTTAGAAAATACTTAAAGCGGTGAGATCAGGATGAAACTGGATGGGAAGAATAAAAATCTGTCTAAGATACGTGCCTGACATAACCGGACCGGATCTGCTCTCTTTGGTGGAATTGGAGGGGGGTAATTTTGAAAATTGAGGTATTTGTAACTTACGAAAGGGTGACCAGATCTTAATGAAATTTGATATTTAGAAGGATCTTGTGCTTTAAAGTTCTTATTTTAAATTCCGACCAGATCCTGTGACGTTGGGGGGAGTTGGAGGAGAAACCGGAATTCTTGGAAAACGTGAAAATGGGGGTATTTTTATCTTACGAATAGATGATCTTATCTTAATGAAATTTGATTTTTAGAAAGAATTCATGTCTCAGAGCTCTTATTTCAAATACCGACCAGATCGTTTGACATTGGGGGGAGTTGGAGGGGGAAATCTTGGAAAAACACTTGGAGTGTAGGAATCCGGATGAAGCTTGGTGGATAGAATAAACAAATGTCCTTGATACGTGATTGACAGAATCGTACTGGATTCGCTCTCTTTGGGGAGTTGGGGGGAGGGGTTCAGTGATTTGGCGAGTTTGGTGCTTCTGGACGTGCTAGGACGATGAAAATTGATAGGCGTGTCAGGGGAGCTGCACAATTTGACTTGATAAAGTCGTTTTCCCAGATTCGACCATCTGGGGGGCTAAAGGGAGAGGAAAAATTAGAAAAAATTAGGTATTTATAACTTACGAGTGGGTGATCGGATCTTAATGAATTTTGATATTTAGAAGGACATCGTGACTCAGAGCTCCTATTTTAAATCCTGGCCGGCGCTAAGCCTCTTATTTTCCTTTTTAAATCAATCTATCGATTCATAGAATTTTGTTAGAGCTCATACCATATGATCTCTTGGCTCTTAGCTCTTCTCGCCTCGTCACAAGTGCCATATGAGCTCTTAGCTCTTGTTTTTCTTTTCTTTTTTATGTGTAATATATCGTGTTTGTCAGTCCTAGCTGGAATTGCTTAAAGCAATGACATCGATACCGTTTTTTTGATAAAAAAAACGTATAGCCTATATTAGCCTATATTAGGCTAGATTATAGTTGACCCAGGTTGTGTAACTATTAGATCCTAACGTACATATTGTGACCTATCTTTGTCTAAAAAGGAAATCAAGTTAGTAGCTTAACAGTAAATTTCTTTCACTAGGTTTGTGAACAGGCTGGACCTTTACAATGATTTCTTGTTTCAGGGGCAATGAAAATGTTACGCTGACACTTTCATGGAATGTAATTCCAAATGCTGGAACTCTGCCAAGGATTACTGGTATGGGGGCGAAGGTGATCAAATTTCCATCAGATTACACAACAACTAGAGCAATTTGAAAATCTGACGTGAGATAGAAGATCTCATTCTTGTATGGTGAATGAATTCGTTTTTTTAAGTCAATGAGAAAAAATGTAAAGGTTCCTTTTAAGGAATTAAAATTATTTTCCTTTTTTATATTCTTTCCCTTGCTTAGTTGCACTCAATAAGGTGCACTCAAGAAGGTTATAGAGCAATTTGAGAATTCGACGAGAGATAGAAGATCTAATTCTTGTATGGTGAATGAATTCGTTTTTATGGCACTTGATATCTACCAAGTGACATATAGCGATTGCTAATCCTGTCGGTCGGTCGGTCTGTCTCTACCGGTTTTGCTAGTTTAGGCACTTCCAGGTAAGCTGGAAGTATCAGGCGTATCAGGAACCAGACCAGATTAAATTATAAATTGTCGTTTCCCCGATTAGATCATCTGGGGGGGGGGAGGAGTGGGGGGATGATTAAATCAGAAAAATAAGAAAAATGAGGTATTTTTAACTTACAAACGGGTGATCGGATCTTGCTGAAATATGATGTTTGGAAGGATATCGTGTCTCAGAGTATCATTTTAAGTCTCGACCGAATCCGGTGACATTGGGGGGAGTTAGGGGGGAACCTAAAATCTTGGAAAACGCTTAGAGCGGAGGGATTGGGATGAAACTTGGTGGGGAAAATGAGCACAAGTCCTAGATACGCGATTGAAATAACCGAAACGGATCCTCTCTTTGGGTGAGTTGGGGGAGGGAGGGTTAATTCTGAAAAATTAAAAAAAAATTAGGTATTTTAACTTATGAAGGAGTGACCAGATCTTAATAAAATATAATATTTAGAAGAACCTCGTAACTCAGATCTCTTATTTTAAATCCCGACCGGATCAGGTGTCATTGGGAGAGGGGGGGAAATCTTGGAAAACGCTTAAAGCGGAGAGATCAGGATGAAACTTGTTGGGAAGAATAAGCACAAGTTCAAGATACGTGACTGACATAACTGGATCGGATCTGCTCTCTTTGGTGGAGTCGGGGGGGGGAGCAACTCGGAAAAATTTGAAAAAATGAGGTATTTGTAAATTACGAACGAGTGGTCAGATCTTAAAGAAATTTGATATTTAGAAGGATCTTGTGCTTTAGATTTCTCATTTTAAATCCCGACCAGATCCGGTGACATTGGTGGGAGTTGAAGGGGGAAACCGGAATTCTTGGAAAACGTGAAAATCGAGGTATCTTACGAATGGGTGATCGGATCTTAATGAAACTTGATATATAAAAGAATCTTATGTCTCAGATGCTCCATTTTGAATTTGAATCAGATCCAGGGACATAGAGGGTTGGAGGGGGGAAACAGAAATCTTGGACACTGGAAATTTTGGAAAACGTTTAGAGTGGAGAGATCGGGATGAAACATGATGGGAAGAATAAGCACAAGTCTTAGATACGTGATTGACATAACCGGAACGGATCCGTTCTCTTTGGGAGAGCTGGGGGTTGTTAATTTGGTAAAATTGAGGTATTTTTAACTTAAGAACGGGTGACCGGATCTTAATGAAATTTGATATTTAGAAGCAACTCATGTCTCAGAGCTCTTATTTCAAATCCCGATCAGATCTGTTGACATTAGGGGGAGTTGGAGGGGGAAGCCGGAAATCATGTAAAACACTTAGAGTGGAGAGATCAGGACGAAACTTGGTCGGTAGAATAAGCAAATGTAGTTGATACGTGATTGACGTAACCGGACTGGATCTGCACTCTTTGGGGTATTTAGGGACGGGGTTCAGTGCTTTGGCGATATTTTGGACCTGCTAGGACGATGAAAATTGGTAGGCATGTCAGGGAGCTGCACAAATTGACTTCATAAAGTCGTTTTCCCCGATTCGTCCATCTGGAGGGCTGAAGGGGAGGAAAAATTGAGGTATTTTTAACTTACGAGTGGGTGATGGGATCATAATGAATTTTGATATTTAGAAGGATCTCGTGACTCAGAGCTCTTATTTGAAATCCCGACCAACATTAAGCCTCTGATCTCACTTTTAAATCAATCTATTGATTCTTAGAATTTTGCTAGAGCTCATGCCATATGAGCTCTTGGCTCTTGTTTAAGTCAATGAGAAGAAGGTTAAAGGTTCCTTTTAAGGAATTAAAATTAATTGTCCTTTTATACTTCTGCACTTGCTTAGTTGCACTCAGGAGGGTTTTAGGGGTAAATTCACTAAGAGTGTTATGACTTTATGGTTAATATGGATAAGCATCATAAGTTGAAGAAAATTACGTAGTCCGTTGATTTTTAGGATTATCGACTCGGTGAAAGTGATGAAAGACTCTAATTTAGACTCTAAAGGGCTAATTTAAGACTCTAAAGGGCTAATTATAGTAAAGTCAAGGCAGATAGTCCCCGTGAGAGACGGAGCTGGCATAACTTTTTCTGTAATTTTTTTTGTAAAAAAAATTACTCTTTTTACTTCTTCATGAAAGTCTTACCATCCATCCTAGGGTAGAACTAAGGTGGGTAGGTATAGAATATATGCTAGAGATAGAGATTATATACTAAAAGGAATGCATATTTTACTACTTATCTGACCTGCTCCCCTCAAATTATCTTAGAAAAAAGACTATGACCATCATTGCAACATATGTGCCTAACTTTTTTGTTCCTCAAGGATGTGTAGCATAGGGCCAAACTCTTCAGACTTAAATTTTGATTCTGCTGGCAGTGTTAAATGACTATTTTGTGCTTTACTTGTTACGTTAATACGCGATTCTGACTGAAGAGTGATATTGCTTTTTACGACTCGCGATACTTCATATGATATTTACATTTCGCGCTGAATTTTAACGATTTTTATTTTAAAATAACATTTAAGACTATTTCCTCCGCTCAATCGATTGAAGATTATGAAGCAATTAGATGTTGCCTTTTTTCAAATTCAACATAGCCTCGAAGGTATTACACCAGACAATTTCCCACCGAATCTTCATCATGCCTCTTAAAACTAAGAAAAACAATTTCATTAGTACATTAACAATTTCGTTTTGTACCTAGCATAAATCAATTGACGAAAATCAAAAGCTGTTATGTTGTGTGACAGTAAAATCACAGGGGAGCAGAAAACTGAAAAACCTTCTTCATTTTTGTGGCAATATTGAAGACCAGTTGATTGTATCAGGAGTGTTTTTGTTTTCGAAGCTGATTTTAAAAGCAAAAGTTCCAGTTATAACTCTTTCAATAAAGTAGGAAAGGAAATTTAACAGGGGTTGTAGGGGTTAGAAAATTTTGAAAATCCTCATATCGAAATAGGAAAAGCGGACAAATGAACTGATAGTACGATACTGATGTACTGATATTACTGACAAGCTGAGTGATTATTATGGTTCCAGTCCGTAGTTCTACTTTTTTTCTTGATTAACGTTGCTAGTACTCCGTTGGATAGTAATTTTGATTACATGTGTTTTAAGACGTATTATTAATAGTGTTTATAGACGTATAATTTAATAATCAGAAAATGATAGTGTAGTTTAAAAAGGCTAAGCAATGTCACACAGCTCGTGGTAACGAACTGTAAGTAAGGAGCGATGCGGCCCAATAGTAACCAAAACTGTAAGGAACAGGGTTGATAACAATAGATACATTTGAAGAATCGAATTTTGATGCTTATTCAAAATCTATTAGATTCATCAAGTTTAATGTTACCCATCAAAAGTTCGAGCCTGAGAATATTTGGGCAATTTTCGAAAAATAGGAGAAACACCTCCAAACATCAAGCGATCTTAATGAAAATCACACCATCAGATTTAGCATATCAGAAAACCCTACTATAGATGTTTCAAGCTCCTATACACAAAAATTTGGAAAAAGGTCACGGACGCGTGTTTATCTATATATATAAAAATAAATTGTCTTTGTGTGTGTGTGTGTGTCTGTCGAGTGACGTCATGTTTGTGTGTCGACTGACCTCATGTTTTCGACTGACGAAATTACAGACCGGGAAATCGGGACACAATGACGACCGGGACACCGGCACATAGGGAATATAAATGACGATCGGGACACTCAAAGAGAAAGCGACCGGGACACAAGGAATGTTCGATTAGCAACACCCCAACAGCTAGTTTTTTATTATTTTTTTCAGGGGATGATCGTTTCGAACCAGTGATCGTAGAAGAAAGGGCTGATTTGATCAGAAATCAAAAGTTCTATTTCCTTTTTAAGTGACCAAAAATATTAGATGGCATATACCCCCCCTCCCGCGCCCCTTTTCCCCCAACGTTGCCTGATCAAAAGCATTTTGTTCAGCTTAGTCGAAAGATCTAATAACTATTTTTTGAGGATGACTTGATTCCCACAGTCCAAAGGGAAAGGGATGTAAGCTATGAACTTTGCCTATTGTTTATGTATAGTATTAGTTATTGGGAAGTATACAGGCATTTTTTGGGAGGGGTTACGTTGGAGGATCTTTGCATAGATGGATTATTAGTGGGGATAAGGGAATTTTCCATGGATGGGTTGCCAAATTTCCCGGCATTATTTAAAAAACGATCAGAAATTAAATGAATAAAACAAGTTCTTCAACTGGAGGTAAAGACCAACGTTAAAAATTAGCGAACAGAAATTATTACGTATATGAGGGGGGTTAACTTCTCCTTAATTACATGGCTCTTTACGTTAAAGTGTTTTTGAACTTATAAAACAGCTTATTATTCTCATTAAACGGCCCTTGTGTTTCGGTAGTCATTCTGAACTGATTGAAAATAAAAGTCAAACAAAATGCAGCTGTACAGTAGTTATACCCTCCCAGAGCCTGTCTCTTTCCTACCGTTTACCCCCCAACCTGACAATTTTCTAGATTATGGCAAGTAAGTTTTCTCTTCAAGCCATATCAGGCCAAACAGAGATCTAACATCACAAGTGTATTGTCTGTACCGATTCACTGTCAGCTCTGGATTACCTCTCACACCAGCAAAACCAAGCGAGAAATGTTACCATTGAGATTGAAAATTTAGTTATACAATTTGCAGGAGAGGGTATATCAGTTCTGTTTATATGGGTTCCAGTACACTGTGGTGTAACAGGGAATGAATTAGCAGATCAGGCTGAAAAACAACCCTCCCAACTGGGTCGGATAACTCATACCCCTATTACTGGTCCTGAATTCCTGTCTTCAATCAGTTAGAAAATTTTGGAGGAAGAAAAGACTTGGCTCCATTCTTCCCATACCCAGCTCCTGGATCTCTATAAAATAAAAAAAAGAAGTTTTTTTTAACTGAAAGTAAGGAGCGACATTAAAACTTAAAACGAACAGAAATTACTTCGTATATGAAAGGGGCTGCTTCCTCATCAACGCCCCGCTCTTTCCGCTAAAGTTTGACTCTTTCTCTCAACTCTACTTTAACAGTAAAAACCTTTAGCGTAAAGAGCGGGGCGTTGATGAGGAAGCAGCCCCTTTCATATACAAAGTAATTTCGGTTCGTTTTAAGTTTTAGTGTCGCTCCTTACTTTCAGTTAAAATTTTTTTTTTTTTTAATTAATTTCTGAACGTTTTTGAATCAATCCATGTTTTTATTATGGCTCACCGCAGATGAATAATTAAAACGAAATTTGCAAATTTATTTTTTTTTGCTAAATGATTTGCTTTCTCGTAGTTTTGATCGAATGATTTTGAGAAAAAAAACCAAAACAAAAACTTTATCGAGGAAAAGCATCAAAAGGTCTCCAAATACATTTTAGGTTTTATAAGACTCTACATGGTGCCACATTTATGCGTAAATCTCTCAAAGTTTTGGAAAATCAAAAATGAGGATGTAATTTAGATTTCGGGTGATTTTTTATTTATATTATTTTATATAAATAATAAATAAAAATTGAATAAAAAAATTAAATAATTTGGGTGAACGTTTTTTCCTCGTGAGCAGTACTATTATACAAGTGACCGTGTTCACAAATAGGATATGATAATATCAAAGTAGAAAAATACGTGTGATTTCAAAAAAAAAAAAAAAAAAAAAAATCAGGTGGTAAATATTAATATCGAAGCTTTAAAAAAATAAGTATGGATTTATATTTAAGTTCTTAATATGTTTTTGGTTACTTATTGATAATGCGTACTGATCTCCAAGTGCATCCTTTCCTTCATCTTTTCAGATCCTTGATGAGCTTTTGAAGATATTACAAACCTGTTCGGATGAGCTTATAATAGGAGGTTTCATCCTTAACTTATTTAATGTTATATCTTCAGTGGCGGTAGGTTTTCTATCAGCTCTGCTCATAGCTGGAACCTGAACAAACTGTTTGCATTCCGACAGGTTTACCTACAACATCCTTGATAGACAATATTTTCTCCTCTCTGAATTTGGTGCAGAATTTTATCGCAGTAAAGTTGATCTATCGAGCCATTTCTGTATCCTGGGGTAAGAAGATGGTGTCAGAAGACCCCTATTTTGAGCTCGGCTGCCTTTAAATGTTGTCAAAATGAGCTAACACTTCCTAGATCCTGGTTAGTAGAGATACCATGGGATATATTTGACGGAGTTATGGAATTTGCTCATGGTTTGACTCCTTTTATAAATGTGTCAAGAATTTTATGGTCAATGTATTCTTTCATTATAGCCCTAGAAATCAAGATTGAACCAATTTTTCGTACAATCTAATGTTTGAAATATGGTTAGTCACTCCAGTACCCAGAACAATCCGTAGGCAATTTCTCTGGAAAACATCTAGTAAGTTTTCATCTGCTTTTCGGAGCGCCCATGCTTCAGAGCCATATTTGACCACTGTCATCACTGTAGCTTCCAATATTCTAATCTTGGTTTGTAGGCTTTTCTTTCTATTTTTCCAAACCTTTTTTTAACTGTGAAAAAAAAGCCCTGAACCTTGGCTATTCTACTTTTAACATTTTCACTGCTCCCACCGTCCAAGGTAAATGAAGCTGCCCACCTGGTCAATCTTTTCGTTACCCAACGTCACCTTTTCGTGTTCACTTATTCCAGCCTTAGTGACTAAGTCTTCTTATAAATCATAACTTGTTCATTCAAGATCAAAGAAATATGCAAAAAAGAAAAACAGACGATGAACTATGCAGTCTGTAAACAGCAGAGGGATAAAAAACACATCTTAAAAAACACAGAGGGATAAAATTTTGACTACCATAATTTACACATTATTCAAAAAATACTTTTTTATTCTTTAGGTGGCATTTTTTTTTTATCTGTCAAGTGCCATGATTCGAAGAAGCATAATCCAAAGGCTTAATATGCCACGATTTGGCTGCGTAGGTCAAAATAGACACAGAATTTTAATTCGGCGATCTATTTCAATTGCCTTATTTTTTTATCTAGTTATTTTGTAGTAATATCATTTAGAAAACCGAAACAGTAACCTACCGGAAACAATAGAAGAAACTTAAATTTACAGATCTTGTACTATATTCTAACAAACCTTTATTATTAACAAGACAAGAAAAAAAACACGAAATTTCCAACACTACTTAAATCTGGTACCGGAAACAGTCGCAACTTTTAACAAAAACTCTTGAACTTCGGCATTATTGAATGCTTGAATTTTAAATTTAATAGGATCTTCGTCTAACATGATCCTAATATATAAGTTGAAGAAGAAAAAGAGAGAAAAATAACAAAAAATAAAAAGTAAAAAAACGCACGACAGAGACACCTACAAGTGATGGTTACAGGTTTAAGTATTTAAATAGTAACGATATTGGCCGAAAACATGGAAAATCAGAAAAATTGTTAATTAGCAAAAAAGCAAAATGTCAAGAATACACAACCATTCTTGAAAAAAAAAAAAGCTCATCTTTACATAAAACAAAAATCCATACTTCTTTAAGTCGTTACCCGAAATGTTCGAAAATAATTACCTTTATGCTCCTTCTAATTGATTCTAACAAAGCTTTATTTAGAAAAATCTTCCGTTACATATTAAATACACCTGCATTAACTTTTAACAAAAATCTTTTAAAGCGTCCCAATTTTTGGTTTTCTTAAAAAAACAGGCCAGATAAAAGGAAATCTTAACCACTGAAGGTTTACCAAAAAAGGGCAGTTCATGCCATACCCCACTACGCACACAATGATGAACAGACTTGTCTAAATTCTCGTTCCATTTTGCCGCAAAACGCCAAGCTTAAACGAGCTGTTAAACTTACTGCAATCAATAACTTCAGTCTTAATTTGAAAACATTTGTTTCAACGTGGTTCTGGTGGTCAAAACGAAAAACAAGAAAAATTTTTTTCATACAACCGATCGCCACCGACAGCCACTTCCAGTGAATGACCAACATGTTTAAGTTGTTACGTAGTCACGAGATTGATAGAAAAGAATATAAGCTGTTTCTGAAGATTTCTGAACGTCAGAATTGGAACCATAGAAGTCTTCTATTGCGGAGCTGTCAATCTTCTGAAAGAAAAGGGAGAGGAGATAAGATTTATTCATGACGAATCGCAATAATGGAGTTTATTCACCAATAAAATTTGGAATCAAAATACTCCTGTTCCCCCTCGAAAGAGAACCAGAACAACCAAACACACACACAGATATTGTTATCGTGTTATCGCACAAAACGCACAACTAGAATAAAATCAGATAAGAATGTTTAACATTCAATGTTGTGCCATTTTTTAAGCCTATGTGTGATATGTAATGTTTTTGCAACTGTAAATTAGCCAAGAGCTAAGAAAGTTGTGTAATACCCCCCCCTCCCTCCCTCCTCTCTCTCTCTCCTTCTCTCCTCTCTCTCTCTCTCTCCTCTCTCTCTCTCTCTCTCTCTCTCTCTCTCTCTCTCTCTCTCTCTCTCTCTCTCTCTCTCTCTCTCTCTCTCTCTCTCTCTCTCTCTCTCTCTCTCTCTCTCTCTCTCTCTCTAATCCCTCGAATGAAATTCTAGTTTCCCCCTAGTTTCACCTTTTTCTTAGAGCACCGGGGCCTATGTCTGACTGGGATGAATTAAAGACTTAAATCTTATGGCTGTAGACCGTTAGTAAAACTAAAAAACTTACACAAATAAGTCATTCATTGAAATGAAATCAAAGGCGGATTTTTTTTTTTTTTTTTTTTTTTTTTTTTTTTTTTTTTTTTTTTTTTGGTGTACATTGTCAAATATTGTCTTTCTTTTCATCTTTGAGTTTATTTTATTTTTCGCGTATTTGTGTTTGATCGTTTTTTTTCAATCGTGTTCCTTGTGTGTTGCACGTGTTCCGTGCTTGCTTCGATATTATTGTAAAATATGTTCCAGTTTAGAGGTTCACGAAGTTCAATTTGGCTTTTTATTCCAAAACCTCTTAATTTGACAGTGTCTATTGGTAGAATAACCAGGGCGCGGGGAGGCTTTTGGGAAGTTGGAAGAATAGGAAGATAAGTCTTCGAACTAGGACAAGGATATTCGAGGGTAGTTAACAAGCAAGAAAGCACCTGATGATAGCCCACCTCAAAATGAAGACTTACGACCCAATCCAGAAGGATTGGGCTGGATATGTTTGGAAGAATTGATTAAGGAGTAGTTTTAGGTCTCGTTTGACTGACGGCACATCAATTAATAAGCGGTTTGGAAAAAGGGGTTTTTCTCATTTTATAAGGGCCCCTTTTATTTTGGCACTAGCCCTAGTTTCCACTAAGTTTCCCGTACTCTTTGGCTTAGACTTTAAAAAGCATCCTAGAAAAAAAAAGATCGAAGAACAGAGTCAAGGGGTGGCTGTTGAGATTGGATGTCAAAGGGGGCGAAATCCCACGGCTTGACTTTGACTTAACGCTCCTGCTCAGCAGGGTCGCCAGCGTAGAGGGAACTGGTTGACAACGCCGTCAGTCTTCTCCAAGCAGCCCTGTCCAGGGCTTTCCACGGGCTTTCAAGAAATCACAAGGGCTTGGATCCGACAAAAGTTTTTAAAACTAAAGGGCGTATCAGACATTTTCATAATATTGTTTAGTAAAATCAATGTGGATGAAAGGGGCTATATCTGGGAAAAATGTGGCATGATCCTAAAACTGAAAGAAATGTGAAGATGGTCACGATGTGTTTTAAGGATGAAAGATTATCGATTGCTGAAAACTGCGCTTTTTATCCATTCATTCGGGGCCAAAAGAAAAGCAGGTCAAATATATATATATATATATATATATATATATATATATATATATATATATATATAGTATATATATATATATATAGTATATATATAGTATATATATATATAGTATATTATATAGTATATATATATATATGTATATATATATATATATATATATATATAGTATATATATATATATATATATATATATATATATATATATATATATATATATATATATATATATATATATATATATATATATATATAGTATATATTATGGCCAGTTCGGATTCTGGAGTCTCTCCCCACTTCGAAAGGGCCTAAAAAGTATCACGTTTTCTGCTATGGAAAAAAAACATGATCGTCAATTAGTTACTTCTGAGCAGCTTGTCAGTTATAAAGATAATGTAACGGAAGCTTCAGCCAAGAAAACAAGAGGAGTAGATATTGCATTTGATGAATTACGTGATTATCCGGTGTTTATAAACAGTATCTGAAGGGTTCAAATACTGCTGCTGATTGTGCAGCAGAATTGCGAAATCTTGTTAATGCTACCGAGCAGGATTTACTTGCTACAAAGAAAAATTTATCAGAGACAATTGAAAAGAAAATAGCCGAAAAACTGAAATCGACCGGGTCAACTCCAGCGGCTAGTACTGCCAAGTTTCCGACAGAGACCATGGTTTCAGAAATACACGATGCGATCATTACAGAATTTAGCCCAAAGTTTAACATCATTGAAAAACAGCTCAAAAGTTACTTGCATGCTATTGAAATCCTTGAGAACAGGGTAACTCAACTCGAGGCGAAAGTTGACGATTATGAGCAGGAAGCTAAGCTAGATTCTCTCTTATTTAACGGTGTGAAACAGAACCCATCGCAAAATCTAAATCCAGCTATTTATCATATCATACGTGACCAAATGGGCCTGTCTAGTATCGCAAATTCCGAAGTTGTGAGTGTTCATCGGTTCCATCTGGGTTCTAGTAACTCACAAAGACCAGACAAGGTGGCTCCCATGCTCGTGAAATTTCGTTCTAAGGACATTGCTAGTGCCGTTTTCAAAGCAAAGAAGAATCTTGTAAATAGTGGAATTTTTGTATCTGAAAATCTCACAAAGAAAAAGCGCGAGTTACTGAATGCTGCCAGAGATAAATTTGGAAGCCGATGTGTATGGTCAGATCAGGGGAGAGTTTTTGTGCGACAGTCTAGTGTTAGTCCCATTCAGCGTATTTGGGGTATCGATGATCTTCTGTAATATCAGTGATAGTGATAATCGTTTTCATTTCCGTTCATTTTTTTTTTCTTTTTCTTGTTGGAGTTTAGAATATTTTTTGTTTTTTCGTTATCCCTCTTCTGTATATTTCCTTACCGTCAAATGCGGTCTGTACTGTATTATGAATGGCTGTTCAAGTAAATAATGATATGCAGCAGTCCCGTTTGGACTTGTTGTAAAGTTCGCCGTTTCGTATTGAAGATGTTTTGTCGTTATCGGTAGCGAATGATTTTGTGGGTCATCCATTTAAGCCGCTGCGGAGTAGCAAATATATTCGGTTAAGTGATATTGAAATGCCTGGGCAATCTGAGTCTTTGACTGTGGCTCAGTGGAATTGTCATCTGAATTCTAACCACCATGAGGTCGCCCGTCTGCTAGATCTTTATAAAAATAAGGTAGAAATATTAGAGATTTGCGAGTCGTTCGTAACTGAAGACACTTTCCTCTCGTCACATTTTTTTCCAGGCTATAAACTTGTATCAAAATCAAGGAGTTCAATGAGAGGAGGAGGTTTAACTTTTCTGCTAGCAAATTCTTTGGATTACGTAATTCGAGATGATTTAACTCTCTGGAATGAAGGTAAGCTCGAAACTTATCAATAGAAATAGAGTTAGAGAAACATAGAAAGTTCATCATTTCTTTGGTTTACCGGCCGCCCAGCGCAAACCCAGATGATTTTTTTGGAGAATTCGATGGATTCTTCAAAGAATGTCAAGTACTAAACTCCAATGTATTTTTTTAGGCGATTTTAACTTTGATCTTTTAAATCTAGAAGGAGTAAACCTTGATTTTTTTAACCTTATGCTTTCACATAACCTTTATCCCGCAGTTTCAATCCCAACTAGGATAACAGATCATTCGGCAACCCTGATTGACAATATCTTCCTTTCTTCGGATGCAATTGTGGAGTGCTGGCTGACGTTGTCTTACACCCTGGGTCAGACCATCTACCATTATTTTGCACCATTAAAAGATTTGGCTGTAAACATAAAACCACTACTAAGTTTCAATTCAGAATGATGAAAGCTGAAAATCTCAGAAAATTTAAAGAAGAAATCAGCACAGTATCATGGTAAGAAGTCATGGCGGAGAAAGAAGACTGCTTTTGATAAATTTATGAGTATTTTGTCTCCCATCTATGATCAGTGTTGCCCATTAAAAACTGCAACTAAGAAGAAAAACCAACCGCGGAAGCCATGGATTACGGAAGAGATACTGGAAATGATGAAGAAGAGAGACCAACTATTCTCAGATTATCTCAATTGTGAGAGTGATGACAGTTGGGAAGAGTACAGAAAGGCAAGAAATAGGGTGAATTCTACACGTCGAGCTGCAATGAGGGAGTATTTCGGAGAGAAATTAAAATCGCAGAAAGGAGACATTAGAGGGACCTGGCTGACTATTAAAAGCGTTCTCGGCAATAGTAAGGATTCAGCATCAACTGAACAGTTAGCCATAGGTGAAAGAACTGTGAGTGGGAGGCAAGAAGTTAGTGAAGAGTTTTGTAAGTTTTTTACCAAAATAGGATCGCAAATAAACCAAGAGGCAAAAGATCAAAGCGGACAGCTAGATACTGAGGAGTTTGACGATAACCGTGGTCTTCATCACTCATTTTACTTTACCGAATGTACTATGGATGACATTACCCAAGCAGTGAAATCGATCAAATCTAATGCAGCTGGTGTTGATGGCCTAAACATTAAAGCATTTAAAGCAGTTGCTGCGTATCTCTTAACCTGTGATATTATATCTAGTCAATTTATCTATTCAAAAAGGTGTGTTTCCTGACGAACTAAAGCGGGCAAAAGTTATACCCCTCCATAAAGGAGGCGATAAAAGAGATATTTCCAACTGGAGACCCAATATCCATTCTACCGCTCTTCTCAAAAATTTATGAAAAAGTAGTGTATAAGAAAATATACGAGTACATGAATTCGCTTGGGTTTTTGTCAGATTCGCAGTTTGGTTTTAGAAAGAAGTCATTCTACAGTGCATGCCGTTCATCACCTTTTAGATTGTGTAAATAGTGCGTTAGAAAATAATTTGATCCCTCTAACTATTTTTATTGATTTGAAGAAGGCGTTGACACTGTGGATTTTGAAGTTCTACTGAAAAGACTGCGGAACCTTGGAATTAAAGATACAGCATTAAGTTGGTTTCGGTCTTATCTGTGTGGAAGATCAATGAAGGTGGTGATGAGTGATATATCTAGTGCAGCTATGCCTATAAATTGTGGTGTTCCCCAAGGATCAATCCTTGGCCCGTTACTCTTCTTGGTATATGTGGATACTCTTCAATTTTATCTACATGATTCAGTTTTAACCCTCTTTCGCCGATGATACAGCTACTCACAGTGTTTGCCCGGACTTCAAAAGAGGTTGTGCAAAAAGCGAACCACATCCTTAGTCGGCTTCATGGTTTTACAGCTCTAAGCTCACTTTCAGTAAATCCAAGAAAAACAAATTTTATGGTGTTTAGTAGAACTGGTGTACCTGAACTTCTTGAAAATGTGCTTTATAACGGTGCTGGCATAACACAGGTGTTTTTTTGTAAATATCTCGGATTTTATATTGATTGTAATTTGTCTTGGAAAAAGCATGGTGAAATAGTGTCGGCAAAAGCAGCTAGAGGATTGGGAGTGATGAGGAGGCTGAAAAAAGTGTTCCCGGTAGCAGTTGTCAAATTGTCATACAGTGCTATTGTGCACCCCTACATCACGTACGGTTGTTCTGTTTGGGCTAGTAATTTCGTGATGAATTATAAAAGAACTCAAATAATACAAAACAAAGCACTGCGTCTGATAGGAGAATTTCAAAACTGTCAGAATACTGCGCAGCGTTTTAGAAAGAACGATATTTTGAACATAGGCGAGCTACACGATTACCAGCTAGCGATTTTTGTTTTTCAAAGTGGTAAATAAGGTAAGCCCTGAGTACTTTCATGATTTTTTTAAAACTAACTCGTTTTATCACCCTTATTTTACCCGAAATTTGGAGAATTTGACCTCACGAGAGAAGAAATACAACGAGAGCAGGATTTGTTCTCAGGAACATAGGTGTCAGCGTCCTGGAATGACCTTCCAGAATTGGTCAGAGCGGCAGTAAGTCTGGCATCATTCAAGAGAATGGTTAAATTCCATTTTTAAAAAGGAGAGAAGTGTGATATGAGGAAAGAGTATTTATTTATTTAGTATTTAATATTAATTATTTTGTTTTTATACCCCCCCCCCCCCCCAAGGATTTTTTCTTCAAAATCATTTGAGAAATGATTTAGCAGATCATGGTGGTTAGAATTGCGGCCACAGTCAGGACTCTTCTGTCTTAAGAGTGGCCGTTAATGGTAAATTCTTTGTTTAAATCGCTTGCTCATAGTCTCGATCGAATGAGTTTGATTACTTACAAAGGCAACTAGAACTTTTAATTTTTACGAACGTTTTTACTAGTAAAAGATATACATAACTTACGAATTAGCTTACGTAACGAACTTCTGTATTCGCATGTTTTTATTACGTATATGAGGGGCTTCACCCCCTTGTCAGTACCTCGCTCTTTACACTAAAGCTTAAATTTTGTCGCAATTCCTTAAGAATGACCCCTGAATCACAAAGGCCGTAGAATAAATACTTGAAATTACTAAACATACTTTAGCATAAAGAGCGAGGTATTAGGAGGAGGTGAACCCCTCATATGCGTAACAATTTCTGTTTGTTTTAAGTTTTAATGCTGCTTCTTAATTTCAGTTGAAAAAACTTTTTATATTTAATTTTTCATTGCTTTTTTTTTATAATGCTAGAAAATTCTGCGCTCCCTTCAACTAGATTTTCTTTCCCATGAAAAGTTCCCCCCACACATGCTCCTCTTCTCAACCCCTCCCCCAACCAAAAAATCCCCCTGAAAACGTCTGTACACTTCCCAATAACCATTACTATATGTAAGCACTGGTCAAAGTCTGAAACTTGTAGCCCCTCCCACGGGGACTGTGGGAGAGTAAGTCGTCCCCAAAGACATAGTTATAAGGTTTTCGACTATGCTGAATAAAATGGCATCCTCAGAATTTTGATCCGGCGACTTTGGGAAAATAATTAGCGTGGGAGGGGGCCTAGGTGCCCTCCAATTTTTTTGGCCACTTAAAAAGGGCACTAGAACTATTCATTTCCGTTAGAATGAGCTCTCTTGCAGCATTCTAGGACCACTGGGTCGATACGATCACCCTGGGGAAAAAACAACAAAAAAACAAACAAACAAATAAACACGCATTCGTGATCTGCCTTCTGGCAAAAAATACAAAATTCCACATTTTTGTAGATAGGAGCTTGAAACTTCACTAGGGTTCTCTGATACGCTGAATTTGATGGTGTGCTTCCTTCAGATTCTATGACTTTTAGGGGATGTTTCTCCCTATTTTCTAAAATAAGGAAAATGTTTCTCAGGCTCATTACTTTTGATGGGTAAGAACTAAACTTGATGAAACTTTTATATTTGAAATCAGCATTAAAATGCGATTCTTTTGATGTAGCTATTGGTATCGAAATTCCGTTTTTTAGAATTTTGGTTACTATTGAGCCGGGCCGCTCCTTACTACAGTTCGTTACCACGAACTGTTTGATACTCAGTGTATTTTTATAGACCCAATACAAAGAGAATCAAGTAAAATTTTTTCTAATCTTTAAACAAGTTCATTTGACCGTATTAACAAAAATCAGGTCGGTATATAAGCTGCTTGATTCGCTACGGAGAGAATTCTTGTCCATTCAAACTTCTAATATTCTTTCATAAATCCTGGCTTGGTTTTTCATTTGGGGGGGGGGGGTGTTTCTGTTTTGCTAATATTAACTTCAAAAGTTTTTTTTTTGGGGGGGGGCAAAGGACGACCTGGCATGATCTTTGACAAAGTTGTCTTTTCGCTCTTTTTTTTCATTGACTGAAATAACCCTCGTTTTCTTGTTTGAAATAATATATTTTTTCTTTTTGTCAAAAATTTTTCAACATCTTTTGTTTTTTCTGCATCATAGAAACTGCTTTATTAGCTAGGGAGCGAACTCTTCCCCAACTAAATTTTGAATAGTCTTTGATATATTCTGCTTGGTTTTTTGTTTGTTTGTTTTATTTTGAGCATGGAGGACAGCTTGGCGAGATCCTTGACGAAATTGTATTTGGCTTTTTTTTCCACTGTTCAAGAATCACCTATTTTCTTTTTTTTATCATTAAACACACACATACAAAAAGACCTCACTTTCAACAAAGATACTGGAAATATTTTCATAAACCCATTTTACAATAATTTAATGTAATAAAATTCAATTATCATTCCTCCTCATTTTAAACAAAGATCAATTGAGTTTGCAGGGCTGCCAGAGGTTCAAGGAGCCAAAAACAGGGACTTTAGAGACGTTTTTTTTGGTGTAAAAAGGATCTTTAGGTGCCTTCCTGACATCAAAAAAGGACCACTGACAGATATCATTTCCAGCAACAAGAATGTTCCCCCAAATGCCAATTTTGCATTGGCAATGGACTGCAAACAACTTATCCATGTTTAGTAAACCATGCTTTGGTAACATGGGTGCTTCACAAATTAGGAAAACATTCACTTGAGCTAATTCTGTAGCATTGTTTAAACCAGGTCATATGCTGGAAATTAATTCCGACGAAAGCAGAGCTTTCAAGGCCAATATCTTGTAAATTGTTGGTCCAAAAGTACACAACAGTGAAAAACCTTTTAAATGTGATACCTTAAACAAATATTACATTTAAAAGTTTTTCACCGGTAGGTACCCTTCAGTGAACATTCAACTGCTTGATTGTGAGAAGCATTTCTCATATAACATTTAAATGGTTTCACTTTTCATCTTCTGCATTTTCTGCAAGCTTCCATTGTTCTTCTTCACTCATTTTTATTCAACTCTCACAATTGCCATAAAACGGAGATAAAATGCGCCTCAGCTTCAGCTTGAGAAGTGAACGACATCAAATCTCGTTGTCCATCATTATTAAGAAGGCTTGGACGCTGTAGCCTTAAAATTATTCTGCAGTCTTCAGGTCACTAACGCACCAAAAGGACTTCATAACTGAAGTACTAAAAACTTCTCCAGTTTTAGGGGCATTAGGGAACTTGTGGCAGCCTTGAGCATATTAACACAATGTTAGCAGAGCTTTCAAGGCCAATATCTTGTGCATTGTTGATCCAAAAGTACATAACAGTGAAAAGCCTTTTAAATGTGATCCCTTAAACATATATTACATTTCAAAGTTTTTCACCGGTAGGTACCCTTCAGTGCACATTCAACTACTTGATTGTGAGAAGCATTTCTCATGTAACATTTAAATGGTTTCTCTTTTCTTTTTCTGCATTTTCTGCAAGCTTCCATTGTTCTTCTTCACTCATTTTTATTCAATTCTCTTTTTGCAAGAACTTCCTTAACTTGAAACGAAATTCTTGTTTCACAGTCAATTGATGATGGGCTGAGTACTTTACTACCAAAGAAAGTAGCCAGTTCACTTCTTACTTGCTTTGAAACCATTTCCAAAACAAATTGATTGTAAGACTTGAACTCGAAACCTCACACTTTGTAGTCTCATATATTGTACCCTTCAGATAAAATGCGCCTTTTTATCTACATAAAAAGCCATGTGAGGCGCATAAAATGCGCCTCAGCTTCTGTGACTCGAGAAGTGAACGACATCAAATCTCGTCGTCCATCATTATTAAGAAGGCTTGATCGCTGTAGCCTTAAAATTATTCTGCAGTCTTCAGGTTACTAACGCACCACAAGGACTTCATAACTGGAGTACTAAAACCTTCTCCAGTTTTAGGGACTTTGGGGAGCTTGTGGCAGCCCTGAGCGTATTAACACAATGTTAGCAGAGCTTTCAATACAAATATCTTGTGCATTGTTGGGCCAAAAGTACATATCAGTGAAAAGCCTTTTAAATGTAACCCCTTAAAAATATATTACATTTAAAAGTTTTTCACCGGTAGGTACCCTTCAGTGCACATTCAACTGATTGATTGTGAGAAGCATTTCTCATATAATACTTAAATGGCTTTTCTTTTTCTGCATTTTCTGCAAGCTTCCATTGTTCTTCTTCACTCATTTTTATTCAATTCTCTTTTTGCAAGAACTTCCTTAACTTGAAACGAAATTCTTGTTTCACAGTCAATTGATGATGGGCTGAGTACTTTACTACCAAAGAAAGTAGCCAGTTCACTTCTTACTTGCTTTGAAACCATTTCCAAAACAAATTGATTGTAAGACTTGAACTCGAAACCTTACACTTTGTAGTCTCATATATTGTACCCTTCAGATAAAATGCGCCTTTTTATCTACATAAAAAGCCATGTGAGGCGCATAAAATGCGCCTCAGCTTCTGTGACTCGAGAAGTGAACGACATCAAATCTCGTCGTCCATCATTATTAAGAAGGCTTGATCGCTGTAGCCTTAAAATTATTCTGCAGTCTTCAGGTTACTAACGCACCACAAGGACTTCATAACTGGAGTACTAAAACCTTCTCCAGTTTTAGGGACTTTGGGGAGCTTGTGGCAGCCCTGAGCGTATTAACACAATGTTAGCAGAGCTTTCAATACAAATATCTTGTGCATTGTTGGTCCAAAAGTACATATCAGTGAAAAGCCTTTTAAATGTAACCCCTTAAAAATATATTACATTTAAAAGTTTTTCACCGGTAGGTACCCTTCAGTGCACATTCAACTGATTGATTGTGAGAAGCATTTCTCATATAATATTTAAATGGCTTTTCTTTTTCTGCATTTTCTGCAAGCTTCCATTGTTCTTCTTCACTCATTTTTATTCAACTCTCTTTGGTTTTCAAAATGACAAAATGACTTAACTTGAAATGAAATCCTTGTTTCACAGCCACTGTTTTGATTGATGATGGGCTTTAGTACTTTAGTACTGAAGAAAGTACTTTTTAGTACTTTCAGTACTTTAGTACTGAAGAAAGTAGCCAGTCCATGTCTCCCTTGCTTTGAAACCATTTCAAAAATAAATCGTGTACGAGACTTGAACTCGAAACCTCACACTTTGTAGTCTAGGCCCAGAGCCATATACCATGAGGCATTACTTAAGTATAACCATCTAATACTACCAGTGGAAATGGGATAAAAATGGAACTATAAAGATGCTGTCAGTTTCTTGGTTTCAGAAACGGGGCTATAAATTTCTAATGAATGTTGAGTTAAAAGTAAATAACAGTTACTACTCCTGAATTTTTCATGGTTGTGAATTTTTGTATTGTATTGTAGATTTGCAAAAATTTGAGTACAAAACTTGAACTCAAAACCGCACATATCGTAGTCTAGGCCCAGAGCAATATACATAATAGTCTGGGCTGGATATTACATAAGTATAACAATCTAATATTACCAATGGATAAAAATTTAACATAATACACCCCCTAGCTCCCCTAAAGAAAAACATCGTTCCAATTATGTCAATCACTTACCTATAACTTGTGCTTATTCTTCCCATCATGTTTCATTCCGATCTCCCCACTCTAAGCGTTTGCCAAGATTTCCGGTTTCCATGATTTCTGTTTCCCCCTCCAACCCCACATGTCCCCAGGTCCAATTCGAATTGAAAATGGAGCATATGAGACACAAGATCTTTTTATATATCAAGTTTCATTAAGATCTGATCACCCATTCGTAAGATAAAAGTACCTCAATTTTCACGTTTTCAAGATTTCCGGTTACCCCCTTCAACCCCCCCAATATTACCGGATCTGGTCGGGATTTAATATAAGAGCTCTGAAGCACTAGTTCCTTCTAAATATCAAATTTCATTAAGATCTGATCACCCGATCATAAGTTACAAATACCTCATTTTTCTAATTTTCTGAATTACATCCCCCCCCCCCCCAACTCCCCCAAAGAGAGCGGATCCGATACGGTTATGTCAGTCACGTATCTTAGACTTGTGCTTATTCTCCCCACCAAGTTTCATCCTGATCTCTCCACTCTCAGCCATTTCCAAGATTTCCGCCCCCCCCCCCCCCCCCCCAGCGACACTGGATCGGGTCGGGATTCAAAATAAGAGACCTGAGTTACGAGGTCCTTCTGAACATGAAATTTCATTAAGATCCGATCACACCGTAACTTAAAAATACCTCATTTTTTCTAATTTTTCAGAATTAACCCTCCCCCCAAACCCCCCCAAAGAGAGCGGATCAGTTCCGGTTATTTCAATCACGTATCCAGGACTTGTGCTTATTTTTCACACCAAGTTTCATCCCGATCCCTCCATTCTAAGCGTCTCCCAAGATTTTAGGTTCCCCCCACCTCCCCCCAATGTCAGCGGATCCAGTCAGGATTTAAAATAAGAGCTCCGAGACATGATACCCTTCCAAACATCAAATTTCATTTTGATCCGATAACCCGTTCGTAGGTTAATAATACCTCATTTTTTCTAATCTTTCCGAATTAACCGTCCCCCCCCAGATGGTCGAAACGGGGAAACGACAATTTCTAAGTTTACCTGGCCTGGTCCCGGATACGCCTGCCAAATTTGATCGTCCTAGCTTATCTGAAAGTGCCTAAACTAGCAAAACCGGGACCGACAGACAGACAGACCGACAGAATTTGCGATCGCTATATGTCACTTGGTAGATACCAAGTGCCATAAACATAGAGATAAAATGCGCCTCAGCTTCTGTGACTCCAGAAGTGAAGTACATCTAATCCCGTTGTCCAGCATTATTGAGAAGGCTTGGACGCTGTAGCCTTAAAATTATTCTGCAGTCTTCAGGTCACTAATGCACCAAAAGGACTTCATAACTAAAGTACTAAAAACTTCTCCAGTTTTAGGGACTTTATGGATCTTGTGGCAGCCCTGCCGTATTACCACAAATCACCTCGGTTGAAACGCTGCGTTAATCGATCGGGACAAACTCTGGCAAAATTTAATTTTTGAATGGTTTTTCATTTGTTCTGGGTTTGTATTACTTTAGTATTTTCTCTGTCTCGTTACGATTTACTTCAAAAGGTTAGTTTTATTTATAATTTAATTTTTTGAAAATCGTAGAATACATAAAGTTCTTGATAGCCATTTTGTTCAAAGTAAAAAGCTATGGCCAAATTCAGTCGTTTCGGATAAAGATAAACTAACTGTATGGGCTATGCTGGGCTATGGGCTATGCTGGTCGCTTCTACAGTGCACTATCCACTTTTCTCAACAGTGCGAGGAAAACAGAAACAATACTCATATTCTATTCAATGGTGATAAATCATGACTATATACATGCTTTATATAGAAATCAAATCTGCCAAAATACCAAATTATTATTTTGACTGCTCCTTAAGCAGTGGCAAATTTTTGTCCTTTTATTGAAATTTTTATTCTCTCTTTATTTTTTGTGCACCATTGAGAACGGCTTGGCGGATATTTCGGTGTTTCCGAAATATCTGCTTCGTCTTTTCGATCGCTTCTTTTCTACAGTCTGAAAATCATCCTCGTTCATGGTTTCTAAATTATTTTTATTTTTTTCGCTCTTTTTTTATTTTTGGTCCAACTTAATAAATTAAATAGATATTTTAGTCAGTCCTCTTTATGACAAGCTAATCGGTAGACTAAAGTTGCGGCTTATGGTTGTTTTTAGCCAAGTCCTTTCAAATTCTCTTGAAAATAGACCTGCTTCTCTTTTAACCTCAAATTTCTTACTAAAAAAGTGTAAGATCAAGAAATTGTGGAATTTTATACAGCTGTTAATTTCGGTATCAACAGTTAAAAATTTTTCCGTGTATTTTTGATTTCCCAGAAATTACTTTTTATGATGCTAAAATTTTACCGAACTGTGAAAACAAAGAACAAGATTAAGGTGATCAAGGGCGATGACTGATTAAGGTGATGAAATTAAGACTCTTTACTCCTTATCATGGTTTCAGAGATGGCTGCAAGCTTAATAGAGAACAAGCCACGGCACATTGTAACCAAAATATTTAAAAACCCTTTAAAAACAACTGACAAGTGGGAAAAACTTACCATTTGAAGCTGATTCAGAAATGGTAGCTCTGATATTGATTAATGCTAATGGTAAAATTAATTATAGGAATGAACTTTTTTTAGGCTGAATATTTTTCTCCTCCAAATTTTTGAAATGTTTACCATGCTTTATATATTTCGTGTAATTCGCTTACTTTGGTGCTATTGGCAACTTTGATACTTTTGACCTTAGGGTGAGCGAGTAGGTGGAGACAGAAGCCATCAAGACAGACCCACTTGTTTCATATTAATGTACACTCTTAATATGCCAGCATAATTTAACCTCCTTTTGCTGTTTTGGCAAAGGTTATTTTTTCTGGGCCTTTTTTTCTAAATTCTATCCAGAAAAAACTTCAAAAATCCGAAAATTGGTTTAGGCCGTATTTAAAATTTTGCTGTTCGTCCAAAAACAGCTAACATACAATTTTTTGATTGGTCACAGAAAATTAAAAAATAGGGGAAAATACAGATGTGATAGACTACAATACAATATATTTCATAAAAATCGTGGGTCTTGAGGCTTTGGTCTTGACTAGGTCAGAATAGTTTAAAAATACCCGAAAAGCAAAATTCTGGTCGAAACCAAGTTGGGAGTCCCCCTCCAAACGTGTACCCAATCAAAATATAACCAAGAAATGTATTTAGAAGTTTAAAATAAGAATTAAGCAAAATTCAAAACGAAATTTTTTTTAAAGAGAATAGAGCCTAATTCTAGCATTAAAACTGATAAAATGACACAAAATCATAAAGACCCTTTTTCATTTTTTGAATTTTGGGGAGTAAAAAAAAAGAAGACGAAAGACATCTTAAGTGACTTACGTCCACAATATCATCATCAAACACAAGCCAAATGCCATGACTCTTAACAATACTAATGTAATGACCTCTGTTAGGGCCCGTTCCACAATGGACTACTATGGATATAAGATCATATAGGCGGTCAGGATTCATGGCATCGTCCGACTAAAAAAAATAATAAACAGGTTAATAACAGAGAAAACGGCCAAAGGTTTTTTCTTCAGCAGCTAAAAGTTAGAGGTTGCCAAAGAACTTTTCTATAAATCAGCCCATTTTCTACAATTGTACACAGGATAAAATCGCTTCTTCAGAGCTTGAGTCGGGACCCTTTGGATCAAAAGTCAGAGTTGGCCCATTTTTTTGAGGACTCCTTGGCCTCCAAGGGCCTCCTTCCCTTCTCCAAGCCCTCCTTGATCGACAGGCACATATTTGAATCATACAACTGTATGGTCTTCGTATTTTCTATAATTATGTTGGAAAACAGAGCGAAAAGTCCTATTAAAAGCTATTCTTGTGAGCTTCCCATAGAGATGGCCCATTTCTTTGAACCAAAAATAGGCCTCTCTGATTGAATACTAAAAACAATACTACTACTAATAACTCACTACAGCACAAAGCTGATCAGATTTGGAAGATTTGAAACTGAGGGACCTGGAAAGATGACGCTGGAGCAAAAGGAAAGAGAACAATGCATGGAAAACAGTATAAAGTTTGTCGAGATTGAGTATCGGTTTAGTTAATAAACAATTAGTTTTCCTGAATAGGGTTTAGGGCTTTATTTGGCTCTATTTATTTAACATTTATTCTATTAAAATCAACATTAAGAATATCAATTCGCTTAGACTTGCGACAAATGAAGGTATAGAGGTGAAACTAGGTATTCATTGTCCATTCACACCTTTTTGTTGGATTATTTAGATTATTGATTAAAAAAACATTGTATCCAAGACCCTAAGACTTTACAACTTGACAAGACAAACACCAAGACTGTATCTTCATTTAAAATTGTTTCCTTTGTTTCCAATTCACGTTCAATTATTGGAAAACCAATTAACAGCTGGATTACCAAAAAAACAAAAACAAAGGGCAAATCAGCCTACTCATTGGGAAAACGCAGAAAAAACTGTATTCATTTTTAAAATTAAATTCTTAGAATATTAAATTAATCTTAATTAAAATTAAATTGAATCAATTGAAACAATTAACAGTTGGATTACCAAAAAAAGGGCAAATCAGCCTACTAATTGGGAAAACGCAGAAAAAACTGTATTAATTTTTAAAATTAAATTATTAGAATATTAAATTATCTTAATTAAAATTAAACTGAATCAATTGAACCAATTAACAGCTGGATTACCAAAATTAACAAAGGGCGAATCAGACTACTAATTGGGAAAACGCAGAAAAAACAGTATTAATTTTTAAAATTAAATTATTAGAATATTAAATTAATCTTAATTAAAATTAAATTTGAATCAATTGAACCAATTAACAGCTGGATTACCAAAAAAAACAAAGGGCAAATCAGCCTACTAATTGGGAAAACGCAGAAAAAACTGTATTAATTTTTAAAATTAAGTTATTAGAATATTAAATTAATCTAAATTAAAATTAAATTGAATCAATTGAACCAATTAACAGCTGGATTACCAAAAAAAAAACAAAGGGCAAATCAGCCTACTCATTGGGAAAACGCAGAAAAAACTGTATTCATTTTTAAAATTAAATTATTAGAATATTAAATTAATCTTAGTTAAAATTAAATTGAATCAATCGAAACAATTAACAGCTGGATTAGCAAAAAAAGGGCAAATCAGCCTACTAATTGGGAAAACGTAGAAAAAACTGTATTAATTTTTAACATTAAATTATTAGAATATTAAATTATCTTAATTAAGATTAAACTGAATCAATTGAACCAATTAACAGCTGGATTACCAAAAATAACAAAGGGCGAATCAGCCTACTAATTGGGAAAACGCAGAAAAAACTGTATTAATTTTTAAAATTAAATTATTAGAATATTAAATTAATCTTAATTAAAATTAAATTGAATCAATTGAACCAATTAACAGCTGGATTACCAAAAAAAAAAAGGGCAAATCAGCCTACTAATTGGGAAAACGCAGAAAAAATTTATTAATTTTTAAAATTAAATTATTAGAATATTAAATTAATCTAAATTAAAATTAAATTGAATCAATTGAACCAATTAACAGCTGGATTACCAAAAAAAAACAAAGGGCAAATCAGCCTACTCATTGGGAAAACGCAGAAAAAACTGTATTCATTCTTAAAATTAAATTATTAGAATATTAAATTAATCTTAGTTAAAATTAAATTGAATCAATCGAAACAATTAACAGCTGGATTAGCAAAAAAAAGGGCAAATCAGCCTACTAATTGGGAAAACGTAGAAAAAACTGTATTAATTTTTAACATTAAATTATTAGAATATTAAATTATCTTAATTAAGATTAAACTGAATCAATTGAACCAATTAACAGCTGGATTACCAAAATTAACAAAGGGCGAATCAGACTACTAATTGGGAAAACGCAGAAAAAACAGTATTAATTTTTAAAATTAAATTATTAGAATATTAAATTAATCTTAATTAAAATTAAATTTGAATCAATTGAACCAATTAACAGCTGGATTACCAAAAAAAACAAAGGGCAAATCAGCCTACTAATTGGGAAAACGCAGAAAAAACTGTATTAATTTTTAAAATTAAATTATTAGAATATTAAATTAATCTAAATTAAAATTAAATTGAATCAATTGAACCAATTAACAGCTGGATTACCAAAAAAAAAACAAAGGGCAAATCAGCCTACTCATTGGGAAAACGCAGAAAAAACTGTATTCATTTTTAAAATTAAATTATTAGAATATTAAATTAATCTTAGTTAAAATTAAATTGAATCAATCGAAACAATTAACAGCTGGATTAGCAAAAAAAGGGCAAATCAGCCTACTAATTGGGAAAACGTAGAAAAAACTGTATTAATTTTTAACATTAAATTATTAGAATATTAAATTATCTTAATTAAGATTAAACTGAATCAATTGAACCAATTAACAGCTGGATTACCAAAAATAACAAAGGGCGAATCAGCCTACTAATTGGGAAAACGCAAAAAAAAACTGTATTAATTTTTAAAATTAAATTATTAGAATATTAAATTAATATTAATTAAAATTAAATTGAATCAATTGAACCAATTAACAGCTGGATTACCAAAAAAAAACAAAGGGCAAATCAGCCTACTAATTGGGAAAACGCAGAAAAAATTGTATTAATTTTTAAAATTAAATTATTAAAATATTAAATTGATCTTAATTGAAATTAACTTGAATCGATTGAACTAATGATTTAAAAAAATGAAATAATAACAACAAAAACTAATCAATAGTATCGCTCATAATTAACCATTTCAACAAACAGTAAATTAAAATCCTACTTACTGGTTGCTCAAATTTTACAGTGTCAACCAGGCGGATAGTACTTAAAAATATATTAATAGATTAATAGATTAAGTACTTAATAGATTAAGCATTAATAGATTAAGTACTTAAAAAATATACCAAAAAATTAGAGTGATTTATAATAAAATAATAATAGCTTTAAATAATAAAAAGAGCCATAAATGAATACAGATAATTGAATATCTTGGTTTAGGTCAATTATAATAAGTAGTAACGAAAATCAACAAAACTTCCAATATTGAAAAGCCGAAAAAAAGTAGAACTTACCGTATTAAACAGTCTCAGTTCCATAGGGAAAACTACACGATGATATACTTTAACGTGCCAACTGTACGTGTCTATGTATTTCATGGTAATTATTGGTAATAACATACAACATGTATGCCGAAAAAAAAATAGAACTTACCGTATTAAACAGTCTCAGTTCCATAGGGAAAACTACACGATGATATACTTTAACGTGCCAACTGTACGTGTCTATGTATTTCATGGCAATTATTGGTAATAACATACAACATGTATGCCGAAAAAAAATAGAACTTACCGTATTAAACAGTCTCAGTTCCATAGGGAAAACTACACGATGATGTACTTTAACGTGCCGACTGTACATGTCTATGTATTTCATGGTAATTATTGGTAATAACATACAACATGTATGCCGAAAAAAAGTAGAACTTACCGTATTAAACAGTCTAAGTTCCATAGGGAAAACTACACGATGAGATACTTTAATGTGCCGACTATACGTGTCCATGTATTTGAACCGTTTCAGATGCAGAGCCAATATCATTGGCAGCTTCTTCACTCGAACACGCTTCTAAAAATTATAATAATATAAATTAACTTTCTGCCACTAATAAGATAATATTACAAGATTGTCACCTCCTGAGATTGCATTCAGGATTACCTGCTTTTACCCAGAAAATTTGTCAATAAAAATACATTAGAATTATATTATATTATATATATATATATATATATATATATATATATATATATATATATATATATATATATATATATATATATATATATATATATATATATATATATATATATATAAGTTCCCTTTCCTATATTGGACTGTAAAATTTCATAAGAATCCCCCTAAACCACGGTTTATTGCTGGAGCAGCTAAATGTCCAACCCACATTGCTGCTACTGACCTCTCTTTAATTTTAAAGGAAATTGTAAATAAACTTAAAACCTATTGTTCTGGTATTAAAAAAATTTCGAATTTTAATCCATATTGGAGTGTTAATAATTCACTGCAGGTGATAGATTCTTTAACAATGGTTTCAGCTAAAAGAATTGAGTCTGTCGATTTTGCGACAATGTATACTAATTTATCGCTTAATGTAGTGTTAGATAATTTAAAAACTGTTATCATGAAATCTTTCCTCTTATCTAGTAAAAGGTTCTTAAAAATAGACATATTTTACATATTTACAAGATCAGCTTAAAACAAGAGCATGTTCCAAAGATGTGCAGACGTGTGCAGGCTTATTAAATTATTAAATAGTGAATCCCAAGCCAGGAATGGCTCCATGAACCCAAAACGTCTAGCAACAGTAAATAAATCAAATCGGGATTTGGACAAGGTCCTTAAAAAACTTAATGTGTGATTTGTGAAATGAAATGAAATGAATTGCTTTAATACTACAGTTAACTTGAGATGTTACAGCTTGGATATGATTTTTGAGTTATTAGAATTTGTTTTATACAATACTTATATAAGATTTGGTGGTGATTTGTATAAACAAATTGTGGGAATTCCCATGGGGGGGAATGCCAGCCCATTTATAGCTGACTTGTTTTTAAGTCAACTAGAATATAAATATATGATGGATAAGAATAATCCAAATAATTTAAAACATGTTTTGTCAAATAATAAAAGATATTTAGATGATATTTTGGTCTTAAATTGTAAGGATTTCATTGATATTTCTAAAAACATATAATCATCAGAGCTTATTCTTGAACCTAGTCATGGCACTGGTCATGAAGATCATTTCTTAGATTTAAATATTAATATTTGTGATAATAATAAATTAAGTTTTAAAATGTATAATAAAACGGATGATTTTGATTGTGAAGTGATTAGTTTCCCATTCCCTGAAACTAATATACACTCAAATATCACATATTCAGCGTTTTTCTCACAGTTACTTCGTTATGCAAGGATTTGTAGTAATTATATTGATTTTAAAAATAGATGTAAAATCTTAAGCCAAAAATTGATATCAAGAGGTTTTTCGGCAAATAAATTAACTTGGCAATTTAAAAAATTTAGTTTTCATTATAACGAACTTTTAAATAAATATCAAAAGAATTATCTAGAAATACTTACAGAAATTTTCAACTAATTTCGGAGGTTCGAGAATTGATGTTGCAGCGCCATTTATTTTGAATTGTGTTTCTAATTTAGCGGATTTTTCAAAAATTAGCCACATGGTAAAGATGAATTCTATAATTGTTTAGTTCATTCAGGTTTTTTGCAATGTGTTAATATTTGTGATTTGGTAAAATTTATTATATTTAGTTTACCTATTGGTGCTAAAAAGAGGGATATATTAACAGGATAGGTTTGTTTTGGTGTTACTTGGTAGTTTTACATTTGCTGTTGTTTTTTTTTTTTTTCATAGGCATGTATTTTGGGGGTGATACCTGACACGGGGATGCCATGGATATTCTGTGGTAGCCACAACACTTGGCTGGGTAGAGAATTTAAAGTGGCGAAACCCTATAGGCCAGTGTATTCTCCTGATGAGCCCTTGTGTTGGGTTGTTGCCTCTGAATTATTTGTCTTTATTATTTTTTCTATTGTTTGGTAAATGACGACTTATACTTATTGACGACATGACGGCCTGTCCATGGATTATTCTTTATGGTTGATTGTGTATGGCTATGCTGTTTGAACTATGTGATTGTATGGATGAGTAGGGTTAAGGCCTCATTCAAGTGCTGGTCTATATTAATCACTAATTTAGGAAAGCAGTCTTCCTTTTCTCCTTCTGTCTCTCTTTTTTTATAATCCAGAGAAACAAATTAAAAAAAAAAAAAATCGCTTATTATATATTCGTATCAAAAGATTAGCGTGTTTCATCATTTCGTATATGGAGGTGCATTCTTTGCAAAAATTGAATTTTATTTTTATAGTATGTTTTACTTGTTAAAACTTTAGCATCTTGCTCTAGTTCTTGCATGAAGCTTGTGGATTCGTTTGAGGTGTCCTTGTGGTATGTGGAAGGGGTCAATTTCCAGGAGCTCATTTTCTTGATTGGTAGAGAGGAGTTTGTGCACCTGGATCATATCCCCACGTATCCGCCTGTAGACTAAAGAGGGGAAGTTGACTTCCCTCAGCCATTCACTGTAGGGCTTGTTTTCCATACCGGCAATCAGAGATTTATTTTCAAATGAGGCCTTAACAGGTCTCTATGATGTTTTTTGTGCACTGTTAGCAGTGACTTAAATAAGAAAAAAAAGAAAACGAGGACACATTAGCACAACCCATGTAAAAGGTGATTTTCTTTGTTGTTCAAGTTTGGGAGAGAGACAATTATCCTATATGAGGTTCAAAACGATGACGATTCCAGTGGGCTTTTCGTTTTCATCTGATAACATTTCCAAGAAGTTTTAGGCTTTTTTCATATTCGAGTAAAGCTGTTTTCAAAACAGCTTATTAATATTAAAACTAATCGAAATAATAATTACCATTCCTGAATCAGTTACAATTTTTCCTCTCGAGCAGTTTATATATATATATATATATATATATATATATATATATATATATATATATAAATGGGATTCAGTTAAATGAAGCCTATAGACGCTGGAGTGACAGGAAGGAGTGCTCCCCCTCCTAAAAACCCTCTTATAAAACTTATTGGTATCATCACAGTTAAATGTTCAATTATCAAATATTAAAATATTGCGACCTAATTATGTCTAAAGTAGGGATTTGGAGCATTTCATACATGAGTCTGTATTTACAAGCCTTATTGCTATGCGATTTAGCATATATAAATAATATTCAACTTTCCCTTTTTTGTCCTTCTTTATTTCTTTTTTTTTGTATAATTTGGTATAAAGAATTCCCTGGTAAAACTTATTGGTATCATCACAGCTAAATTTTCACGACCTTAGATACTTAAAACACGGTCAACACATTAAAACTCGTAAAAGCTAAATGGCTACCTTAGATGCTTATTCAGTTTTTTTTTTTGAGTAGCTTGGTGAAAAAAAGCTCCTTGACAAAACTTATTGGTATCATCACAGCTAAATTTTCAAATAATGCAACCCAATTTATTCTAAAGCAAATGTATTCCCAAGCCTGAGTAATATCGGGGCACAGTTTATATTACACTTTATATAGCACAATTCATAAGGGTATATGAAACAGTAAAGAGAGTGAACTCAGCAACTTCTCATAAAGAAAAAAATAACATAAAATCAGAGAAAGAAAACAAGCGAAAAATTAAGGAAAAATCATAATAATAATAATAAAAAAAAAACAGAAATAAACTTCTAAAAACGTCAGAGGAAAAAAATCATAAAAAATTAATTTAAAATACTGAGGTTGATTTATTTGTTTTGGTTAATCTTTTATGGTTTTTGTTCATTTTAAACGGAAGAATTATAATCATTACTAAATCTACTCCAGTGACTGTGAATAGTATCAGCCAAACTTTTGCTTCAGGAATGACGTGATTCGCATTATTGTTCATTTTGTATGCCCATTCTCGAATAAAAGAAAAAATGTATTAAAGCCTGAATAAAAATATTATCTCAATCGACTTTAGCCCATTTTCGATTTGATTTTACAAGTATAAAAGGCACAAAGGCACAAAGGGGTCAAAAATAAAAGGCACAAAGGGCATAGCAAGTCGTTGTCTCCTGTTTTTGTCAAAACAGCTTACCTACCCTTGAATATATTTTTGTCAACAAAAAAGCTCGAAAAACAGAAACATCATTTAATCATGTCAAAAATTTTAATAGGTTAAATTCTGCTGTTTTGATTTTACTAGTTTGACCGGGTGCAGACACCGTATCGGTACACTGTCTGCGGTACTATTACTTTTTAATTACTATTAAACTCATAATAAAGCGCTAAGATTCCTCTCTAAGTGTTTTTTTTTTTTTCGTAGTCTAGTAGGCGCTCTTTCTTTCCCCCCACAATAAAGTATATTTCTTAATACAAGTAACTGTTATTATATAAATTCGAGCTATATTCCAATTCGGTAGTAGAAGGGAAGGAGGGGGTTTGGAATCAAAAGAGTTTACTTCTCTTAGCTAGCCCCACTACAAATCAGTCTTCAGCACCAACTAATTATTAAACGCCTATATTATTCATTACCGAAAAAAGTCTCGTCGAATTGCAGGGTTTCAAGTAATGGTAAAGCTTTTAGTACACCTAAAACACAACTATTTTCCGTTGATTTTTCCGTTGAGTCCGTTGATTTTGAATTAAAATGGAATAGTTGTGTTGAGGTGTGCTAAAAATAGAGAAGAAACTTGAAAACACCATAATGGTCCACAAACCACGATCTTAAATCAATACTCAAATTTTAATGTAGTGTAGCGCTAGCTCTGTCTTCTTGATAGTACACCTGGCCATTTGCATTGCAGAATATTGAAATATTGTCACTTGAAATACAGTACTTTAACTGATTTTTCTCCCTGGCTATGGAAATTTTTTGCATAAAGCAAACTGTACTTCTAATTTTAAGGCAATTCCGAACATGGGGAAGGGTCGTTTTAACATTACATTGACATATTTACTTTCAGTCACGCAAGCATTCACTACACCTGGCATTTGAAATGCAGAATATTGAAATTTGAAATATTGTCGTGAAACTTCAAAATAAAAGTAGATACATTTCATTTGGATGAATTTTGGTATTAGTGAATAAATTAGGAGGGAGAGACTTTAAGGTAAATAGGGAGATTCTGGAGCCAACAATTTTTTACTCTAATTTTCGTGATCTTATTGCTACCGCAGAAGGGACGCCTTATGATGGAACTACACCATGCAAAATGGCTTGGTAGCAGCGTTGCCACAATGGTCAGTTTCTAAAGTGCAACAATTGCCCAAATTTGCGTGCTACACAGCGATTTTCGGTGCTACAACAAAAAAATTGACTATAATAGGGCTAAAATAGCACTTTCATACTATTTTAGCACTATTTTAGCGATCCTGAGCACTTGCTATAGTAATAAACAAAATGAAACAGTGCTAACATAGCACTTTTTTGCTACAGGTGGCAACCCTGATTGGTAGTCGTTGAATGGGTTTAATTGAGAAGAATGCCCAAAAAATAAAATCTGACTAGTTTTAGCTCTTTCAATTTAAGAAATATTAGAAAAAAACTGATTCATTACTTAAAAAATAATTCATGCATACTCATAATCTTAAGTTATTTCATAGCCCAGATGTTTCTCTTTTAAAATAAACAGGAAAACAGTTAAAGTCAAAACAGTACCAGACCGCCTGGCGCCAACAAAGCTATGCATGCTCCTCCTCCACTGCAAAAGCTTCAGTCTTTACCCCTTCACGTGAAGTTGTAATTTACTTTTAATTCTTCCTTATGTCCTCTTTTCAACCCATTCGGGAATAACCAGCTTTTCATTTGGACCCTTATGGACAGTCAAAGACCACAAACTTTATCCTTAAAATGAGGCCTAGAACCTTTCTTTTGTTATAGCCTTAAATGATACTTGAACCTTGAAAAACAAAAACAGACAGCTAAATTTTCTTTTACCTGAGCTTCTTGATAACTACAGCATACGTCACATTTGAATTTATTTTCATTACATAATGTTTCTGTTGAGCTGAAATTTCGAAGACAGTGTGTGATACTAGTATTTTGTTCTACGTCCACCTGGAGATCAAAAAAATCCTCGTCCTTGGAGCTCACCTGTAAGAAAATCTGAATAAAACAAGAAGCAGATGATGATAATTAAAATTGTTTTAGTGGCTTTTCATGATTCTTTCACCCACTGCACAACATTGTCACATTCCCAATTAATACATATTTACAAGATCAGCTTAAAACAAGAGCATGTTCCAAAGATGTGCAGACGTGTGCAGGCTTATTAAATTATTAAATAGTGAATCCCAAGCCAGGAATGGCTCCATGACCCCAAAACGTCTAGCAACAGTAAATAAATCAAATCGGGATGTGGACAAGGTCCTTAAAAAACTTAATGTGTGATTTGTGAAATGAACGTTAATCCACATCTGGCAAAACACTCCAAAATGGAATTAAGTACAAGGTGTGAGGCAGGGTCACACTTTTGAACAACTTTGCTAAAAGATTGCCCTTAAAAGTAGCTTGCACATACACTAAATACTATAAGCAGCACTTAGTGTATTTCTAACGTCCTTAAAAGTAGCTTACACATACACTAAATAGTATAAGCAGAACGTAGTTTATTTTCAACGTGCTTAAAAGTAGCTTGGACATACACTAAATAGTATATGCAAAACGTAGTTTATTTTCAAGGTGCTTAAAAGTAGCTTGGACATACACTAAATAGTATATGCAAAACGTAGTTTATTTTCAAGGTGCTTAAAAGTAGCTTGGACATACACTAAATAGTATAAGCAGAACGTAGTTTATTTCAACGTGCTTAAAAGCAGCTTGCACATACACTAAATGGCACAAGAAGTACTTAGTGTGTTTCCAACATCCTTAAAAGTAGCTTGCACATACACTAAATAGTATAAGCAGCACGTAGTTTACTTTCAACGTGCTTAAAAGTAGCTTGCACATACACTAAATAGTATAAGCAGAACGTAGTTTATTTTCAACGTGCTTAAATGTAGCTTGGACATACACTAAATAGTATAAGCAGAACGTAGTTTATTTCCAACGCGCTTAAAAGTAGCTTGCACATCCACTAAATAGTATAAGCAGCACCTGGCACGTACGCAGGGGGTTCCCATGGTTTCTTGGGATTTCTGGTAATAATAAAATATTTATTAAGAATCAAGATACATGTGTGAAGCCTTTTTTAGGGGATTTTACAGCATGCAATTATCCGGTCAAGTCACTGCCCAATTATTAATCCATTTTCTGTCTAACTTTTTACCCTCTTTGAAGTAATTAGCAATTGTACTGTTATTATTTTTTTTTGTAAAGAGAGTTTGCTTTCCACAGCAAAATAGAATTATCCTTGATATTAGTGCGTTTATCCCCCCCCCCTTTTAAGGATAAAATACAGCTTTTAATAGATCAATTTTGGAAACTATAATTTTTCATTAAAATGTACGATTTTACAATAGAAGAACTACCCCTCGCAGCAACCATATTGCACTGTTAACCCTAAAATATCCCTTTCAGTGGGATATAATAGATTAATCACTGGTTCTAAATCGCTATGAACATAACCTGAGCCTAAAACGTACTTTTGAGGCTTCAGTCTTCTTCCTCCATCTGCTACAATACTACAGATTAAAGTTAATTTGTATTTTTCGATATACGTGCTTTTTGCATTACTAAATAAAAAAGTGCTACTTTATATCTGCTGTATCGAAGGTTTTGCCCCCCCCCCCGAAAAAATTCCTGCGTACGTGCCTGAGCAGCACGTAGTTTATTTCCAACGTGCTTAAGAAGGAATTTTCTTATATTCTCCAGGGAGGACACGATCAGTAGACCGCGATAAACGAGGTCTGGCGTTGGGATGATATTCAGTTCACGGAGTCGTTTATGCAAGCTACATACTACTAGGATAATTGAAAATTAGCATTTTATGTTTAGCTAAGTGAATAGATAGACCTATGCCATAATAGCGGGCTGTAAGTTCATAAAAATTGCGTTGAAGACTTGCAATAGAGCGCCACAAATTCCAAAAGTCATCAACATAACAAAGTACCGAAGTCCCATGACCAATATGTAGATACATCAAATAGGTAAATCCTCCTGGGCTGTGTGAGAGGAGCATTGTTGTATAGTCAGAGATGTGATTGCTCCTTGCTTAATTCTGACATAAACAGGAATATCTTCATCTGTAAGGGTATTACTATATTTTAAAAGAACTTTTAAATGCCTATACAGGCAATAAAGCGGTACAATAATATCGAGACTAACACCAAAATCATACTGTTCCAACATTGCATGTGAATGGAAAAGAAAATTGAAAGCGTTTGTCACGTGACACGCACCTAAGATCAGTCTGCTTTCAGAAGACTTTCTAACCTTCAAAATAGAACACTTGCGCTGGGTGTGAAAATACCCGAGACCTAATTGACACTCAAACTGATAGGAGAGCACAGTACTTTTACAATGTAACTTTGATAATGTAATTTTGTAATTAATTAATTTCTTTTATCAACTGATAGGAGAGCACAGTACTTTTACAATGTAATTTTGTAAGTAATTAATTTCCTTTACATCATCAACTGATAGGAGAGCATAGTACTTTTACAATGTAACTTTGATAATATAATTTTGTAATTAATTAATTTCTTTTATATTATCAACTGATAGGAGAGCACAGTACTTTTACAATGTAACTTTGATAATATAATTTTGTAATTAATTAATTTCTTTTATATTATCAACTGATAGGAGAGCACAGTACTTTTACAATGTAACTTTGATAATATAATTTTGTAATTAATTAATTTCTTTTATATTATCAACTGATAGGAGAGCACAGTACTTTTACAATGTAACTTTGATAATATAATTTTGTAATTAATTAATTTCTTTTATATTATCAACTGATAGGAGAGCACAGTACTTTTACAATGTAACTTTGATAATATAATTTTGTAATTAATTAATTTCTTTTATATTATGAACTGATAGGAGAGCACAGTACTTTTACAATGAAACTTTGATAATATAATTTTGTAATTAATTAATTTCTTTTATATCATCAACTGATAGGAAAGCATAGTACTTTTACAATGTAACTTTGATAATATAATTTTGTAATTAATTAATTTCTTTTATATTATCAACTGATAGGAGAGCACAGTACTTTTACAATGTAACTTTGATAATATAATTTTGTAATTAATTAATTTCTTTTATATCATCAACTGATAGGAGAGCATAGTACTTTTACAATGTAACTTTGATAATATAATTTTGTAATTAATTAATTTCTTTTATATTATCAACTGATAGGAGAGCACAGTACTTTTACAATGTAACTTTGATAATATAATTTTGTAATTAATTAATTTCTTTTATATTATCAACTGATAGGAGAGCACAGTACTTTTACAATGTAACTTTGATAATATAATTTTGTGATTAATTAATTTCTTTTATATTATCAACTGATAGGAGAGCATAGTACTTTTACAATGTAACTTTGATAATATAATTTTGTAATTAATTAATTTCTTTTATATTATCAACTGATAGAAGAGCACAGTACTTTTACAATGTAATTTTGTAAGTAATTAATTTCCTTTACATCATCAACTGATAGGAGAGCATAGTACTTTTACAATGTAACTTTGATAATGTAATTTTGTAATTAATTAATTTCTTTTATCAACTGATAGGAGAGCACAGTACTTTTACAATGTAATTTTGTAAGTAATTAATTTCCTTTACATCATCAACTGATAGGAGAGCATAGTACTTTTACAATGTAACTTTGATAATGTAATTTTGTAATTAATTAATTTCTTTTATCAACTGATAGGAGAGCACAGTCCTTTAATGTGTAACTTTGATAATGTAATTTTGTAATTAATTAATTTCTTTTATCAACTGATAGGAGAGCACAGTACTTTTACAATGTAATTTTGTAAGTAATTAATTTCCTTTACATCATCAACTGATAGGAGAGCATAGTACTTTTACAATGTAACTTTGATAATGTAATTTTGTAATTAATTAATTTCTTTTATCAACTGATAGGAGAGCACAGTACTTTTACAGTGTAACTTTGATAATGTAATTTTGTAATTAATTAATTTCTTTTATCAACTGATAGGAGAGCATAGTACTTTTACAATGTAACTTTGATAATGTAATTTTGTAATTAATTAATTTCTTTTATCAACTGATAGGAGAGCACAGTACTTTTACAGTGTAACTTTGATAATGTAATTTTGTAATTAATTAATTTCTTTTATCAACTGATAGGAGACCATAGTACTTTTACAATGTAACTTTGATAATGTAATTTTGTAATTAATTAATTTCTTTTATCAACTGATAGGAGAGCACAGTACTTTTACAATGTAATTTTGTAAGTAATTAATTTCCTTTACATCATCAACTGATAAGCATAGTACTTTTACAATGTAACTTTGATAATGTAATTTTGTAATTAATTAATTTCTTTATCAACTGATAGTAGAGCACAGTACTTTTACAATGTAATTTTGTAAGTAATTAATTTCCTTTACATCATCAACTGATAGGAGAGCATAGTACTTTTACAATGTAACTTTGATAATATAATTTTGTAATTAATTAATTTCTTTTATATTATCAACTGATAGGAGAGCACAGTACTTTTACAATGTAATTTTGTAAGTAATTAATTTCCTTTACATCATCAACTGATAGGAGAGCATAGTACTTTTACAATGTAACTTTGATAATATAATTTTGTAATTAATTAATTTCTTTTATCAACTGATAGGAGAGCACAGTACTTTTACAATGTAATTTTGTAAGTAATTAATTTCCTTTACATCATCAACTGATAGGAGAGCATAGTACTTTTACAATGTAACTTTGATAATGTAATTTTGTAATTAATTAATTTCTTTTATCAACTGATAGGAGAGCACAGTACTTTTACAGTGTAACTTTGATAATGTAATTTTGTAATTAATTAATTTCTTTTATCAACTGATAGGAGAGCACAGTACTTTTACAATGTAACTTTTGTAAGTAATTAATTTCTTTACATCATCAACTGATAGGAGAGCATAGTACTTTTACAATGTAACTTTGATAATGTAATTTTGTAATTAATTAATTTCTTTTATCAACTGATAGGAGAGCACAGTACTTTTACAGTGTAACTTTGATAATGTAATTTTGTAATTAATTAATTTCTTTTATCAACTGATAGGAGAGCATAGTACTTTTACAATGTAACTTTGATAATGTAATTTTGTAATTAATTAATTTCTTTTATCAACTGATAGGAGAGCATAGTACTTTTACAATGTAACTTTGATAATGTAATTTTGTAATTAATTAATTTCTTTTATCAACTGATAGGAGAGCACAGTACTTTTACAGTACTTTTACAATGTAATTTTGTAAGTAATTAATTTCCTTTACATCATCAACTGATAAGCATAGTACTTTTACAATGTAACTTTGATAATGTAATTTTGTAATTAATTAATTTCTTTATCAACTGATAGGAGAGCACAGTACTTTTACAATGTAATTTTGTAAGTAATTAATTTCCTTTACATCATCAACTGATAGGAGAGCATAGTACTTTTACAATGTAACTTTGATAATATAATTTTGTAATTAATTAATTTCTTTTATATTATCAACTGATAGGAGAGCACAGTACTTTTACAATGTAATTTTGTAAGTAATTAATTTCCTTTACATCATCAACTGATAGGAGAGCATAGCACTTTTACAATGTAATTTTGATAATATAATTTTGTAATTAATTAATTTCCTTTACATTATCAACTGATAGGAGAGCACAGTACTTTTACAATGTAATTTTGTAAGTAATTAATTTCCTTTATATCATCAACTGATAGGAAGCATAGTACTTTTACAATGTAACTTTGATAATGTAATTTTGTAATTAATTAATTTCTTTTATCAACTGATAGGAGAGCACAGTACTTTTACAATGTAATTTTGTAAGTAATTAATTTCCTTTACATCATCAACTGATAGGAGAGCATAGTACTTTTACAATGTAACTTTGATAATGTAATTTTGTAATTAATTAATTTCTTTTATCAACTGATAGGAGAGCACAGTACTTTTACAGTGTAACTTTGATAATGTAATTTTGTAATTAATTAATTTCTTTTATATTATCAACTGATAGGAGAGCACAGTACTTTTACAATGTAATTTTGAAGTAATTAATTTCCTTTACATCATCAACTGATAGGAGAGCACAGTACTTTTACAATGTAATTTTGATAATATAATTTTGTAATTAATAATTTCCTTTACATTATCAACTGATAGGAGAGCACAGTACTTTTACAATGTAATTTTGTAAGTAATTAATTTCCTTTACATCATCAACTGATAGGAGAGCATAGTACTTTTACAATGTAACTTTGATAATGTAATTTTGTAATTAATTAATTTCTTTTATCAACTGATAGGAGAGCACAGTACTTTTACAATGTAACTTTGATAATGTAATTTTGTAATTAATTAATTTCTTTTATCAACTGATAGGAGAGCATAGTACTTTTACAATGTAACTTTGATAATGTAATTTTGTAATTAATTAATTTCTTTTATCAACTGATAGGAGAGCATAGTACTTTTACAATGTAACTTTGATAATGTAATTTTGTAATTAATTAATTTCTTTTATCAACTGATAGGAGAGCACAGTACTTTTACAATGTAATTTTGTAAGTAATTAATTTCCTTTACATCATCAACTGATAGGAGAGCATAGTACTTTTACAATGTAACTTTGATAATGTAATTTTGTAATTAATTAATTTCTTTTATCAACTGATAGGAGAGCACAGTACTTTTACAATGTAATTTTGTAAGTAATTAATTTCCTTTACATCATCAACTGATAGGAGAGCAAGTACTTTTACAATGTAACTTTGATAATGTAATTTTGTAATTAATTAATTTCTTTTATCAACTGATAGGAGAGCACAGTACTTTTACAGTGTAACTTTGATAATGTAATTTTGTAATTAATTAATTTCTTTTATCAACTGATAGGAGAGCATAGTACTTTTACAATGTAACTTTGATAATGTAATTTTGTAATTAATTAATTTCTTTTATCAACTGATAGGAGAGCATAGTACTTTTACAATGTAACTTTGATAATGTAATTTTGTATTAATTAATTTCTTTTATATTATCAACTGATAGGAGAGCATAGTACTTTTACAATGTAATTTTGTAATTAATTAATTTCTTTTATATTATCAACTGATAGGAGAGCACAGTACTTTTACAATGTAATTTTGTAAGTAATTAATTTCCTTTACATCATCAACTGATAGGAGAGCATAGTACTTTTACAATGTAACTTTGATAATGTAATTTTGTAAGTAATTAATTTCCTTTATCAACTGATAGGAGAGCACAGTACTTTTACAATGTAATTTTGATAATATAATTTTGTAATTAACTAATTTCCTTTACATTATCAACTGATAGGAGAGCACAGTACTTTTACAATGTAATTTTGATAATATAATTTTGTAATTAACTAATTTCCTTTACATCATCAACTGATAAGCATAGTACTTTTACAATGTAACTTTGATAATGTAATTTTGTAATTAATTAATTTCTTTATCAACTGATAGTAGAGCACAGTACTTTTACAATGTAATTTTGTAAGTAATTAATTTCCTTTACATCATCAACTGATAGGAGAGCATAGTACTTTTACAATGTAACTTTGATAATATAATTTTGTAATTAATTAATTTCTTTTATATTATCAACTGATAGGAGAGCACAGTACTTTTACAATGTAATTTTGAAGTAATTAATTTCCTTTACATCATCAACTGATAGGAGAGCACAGTACTTTTACAATGTAATTTTGATAATATAATTTTGTAATTAACTAATTTCCTTTACATTATCAACTGATAGGAGAGCACAGTACTTTTACAATGTAATTTTGTAAGTAATTAATTTCCTTTACATCATCAACTGATAGGAAAGCATAGTACTTTTACAATGTAACTTTGATAATGTAATTTTGTAATTAATTAATTTCTTTTATCAACTGATAGGAGAGCACAGTACTTTTACAATGTAATTTTGTAAGTAATTAATTTCCTTTACATCATCAACTGATAGGAGAGCATAGTACTTTTACAATGTAACTTTGATAATGTAATTTTGTAATTAATTAATTTCTTTTATCAACTGATAGGAGAGCACAGTACTTTTACAATGTAACTTTGATAATGTAATTTTGTAATTAATTAATTTCTTTTATATTATCAACTGATAGGAGAGCACAGTACTTTTACAATGTAATTTTGAAGTAATTAATTTCCTTTACATCATCAACTGATAGGAGAGCACAGTACTTTTACAATGTAATTTTGATAATATAATTTTGTAATTAACTAATTTCCTTTACATTATCAACTGATAGGAGAGCACAGTACTTTTACAATGTAATTTTGTAAGTAATTAATTTCCTTTACATCATCAACTGATAGGAGAGCATAGTACTTTTACAATGTAACTTTGATAATGTAATTTTGTAATTAATTAATTTCTTTTATCAACTGATAGGAGAGCACAGTACTTTTACAATGTAACTTTGATAATGTAATTTTGTAATTAATTAATTTCTTTTATCAACTGATAGGAGAGCATAGTACTTTTACAATGTAACTTTGATAATGTAATTTTGTAATTAATTAATTTCTTTTATCAACTGATAGGAGAGCATAGTACTTTTACAATGTAACTTTGATAATGTAATTTTGTAATTAATTAATTTCTTTTATCAACTGATAGGAGAGCACAGTACTTTTACAATGTAATTTTGTAAGTAATTAATTTCCTTTACATCATCAACTGATAGGAGCATAGTACTTTTACAATGTAACTTTGATAATGTAATTTTGTAATTAATTAATTTCTTTTATCAACTGATAGGAGAGCACAGTACTTTTACAATGTAATTTTGTAAGTAATTAATTTCCTTTACATCATCAACTGATAGGAGAGCAAGTACTTTTACAATGTAACTTTGATAATGTAATTTTGTAATTAATTAATTTCTTTTATCAACTGATAGGAGAGCACAGTACTTTTACAATGTAACTTTGATAATGTAATTTTGTAATTAATTAATTTCTTTTATCAACTGATAGGAGAGCATAGTACTTTTACAATGTAACTTTGATAATGTAATTTTGTAATTAATTAATTTCTTTTATCAACTGATAGGAGAGCATAGTACTTTTACAATGTAACTTTGATAATGTAATTTTGTATTAATTAATTTCTTTTATATTATCAACTGATAGGAGAGCATAGTACTTTTACAATGTAACTTTGATAATATAATTTTGTAATTAATTAATTTCTTTTATATTATCAACTGATAGGAGAGCACAGTACTTTTACAATGTAATTTTGTAAGTAATTAATTTCCTTTACATCATCAACTGATAGGAGAGCATAGTACTTTTACAATGTAACTTTGATAATATAATTTTGTAATTAATTAATTTCTTTTATCAACTGATAGGAGAGCACAGTACTTTTACAATGTAATTTTGTAAGTAATTAATTTCCTTTACATCATCAACTGATAGGAGAGCATAGTACTTTTACAATGTAACTTTGATAATGTAATTTTGTAATTAATTAATTTCTTTTATCAACTGATAGGAGAGCACAGTACTTTTACAATGTAACTTCGATAATGTAATTTTGTAATTAATTAATTTCTTTTATCAACTGATAGGAGAGCACAGTACTTTTACAATGTAATTTTGTAAGTAATTAATTTCCTTTACATCATCAACTGATAGGAGAGCATAGTACTTTTACAATGTAACTTTGATAATGTAATTTTGTAATTAATTAATTTCTTTTATCAACTGATAGGAGAGCACAGTACTTTTACAGTGTAACTTTGATAATGTAATTTTGTAATTAATTAATTTCTTTTATCAACTGATAGGAGAGCATAGTACTTTTACAATGTAACTTTGATAATGTAATTTTGTAATTAATTAATTTCTTTTATCAACTGATAGGAGAGCACAGTACTTTTACAGTGTAACTTTGATAATGTAATTTTGTAATTAATTAATTTCTTTTATCAACTGATAGGAGAGCATAGTACTTTTACAATGTAACTTTGATAATGTAATTTTGTAATTAATTAATTTCTTTTATCAACTGATAGGAGAGCACAGTACTTTTACAATGTAATTTTGTAAGTAATTAATTTCCTTTACATCATCAACTGATAGGAGAGCATAGTACTTTTACAATGTAACTTTGATAATGTAATTTTGTAATTAATTAATTTCTTTATCAACTGATAGGAGAGCACAGTACTTTTACAATGTAATTTTGTAAGTAATTAATTTCCTTTACATCATCAACTGATAGGAGAGCATAGTACTTTTACAATGTAACTTTGATAATATAATTTTGTAATTAATTAATTTCTTTTATATTATCAACTGATAGGAGAGCACAGTACTTTTACAATGTAATTTTGTAAGTAATTAATTTCCTTTACATCATCAACTGATAGGAGAGCATGTACTTTTACAATGTAACTTTGATAATGTAATTTTGTAATTAATTAATTTCTTTTATCAACTGATAGGAGAGCACAGTACTTTTACAATGTAATTTTGTAAGTAATTAATTTCCTTTACATCATCAACTGATAGGAGAGCATAGTACTTTTACAATGTAACTTTGATAATGTAATTTTGTAATTAATTAATTTCTTTTATCAACTGATAGGAGAGCACAGTACTTTTACAGTGTAACTTTGATAATGCAATTTTGTAATTAATTAATTTCTTTTATCAACTGATAGGAGAGCACAGTACTTTTACAATGTAATTTTGTAAGTAATTAATTTCTTTACATCATCAACTGATAGGAGAGCATAGTACTTTTACAATGTAACTTTGATAATGTAATTTTGTAATTAATTAATTTCTTTTATCAACTGATAGGAGAGCACAGTACTTTTACAATGTAACTTTGATAATGTAATTTTGTAATTAATTAATTTCTTTTATCAACTGATAGGAGAGCATAGTACTTTTACAATGTAACTTTGATAATGTAATTTTGTAATTAATTAATTTCTTTTATCAACTGATAGGAGAGCATAGTACTTTTACAATGTAACTTTGATAATGTAATTTTGTAATTAATTAATTTCTTTTATCAACTGATAGGAGAGCACAGTACTTTTACAATGTAATTTTGTAAGTAATTAATTTCCTTTACATCATCAACTGATAGGAGAGCATAGTACTTTTACAATGTAACTTTGATAATGTAATTTTGTAATTAATTAATTTCTTTATCAACTGATAGGAGAGCACAGTACTTTTACAATGTAATTTTGTAAGTAATTAATTTCCTTTACATCATCAACTGATAGGAGAGCATAGCACTTTTACAATGTAATTTTGATAATATAATTTTGTAATTAATTAATTTCTTTTATATTATCAACTGATAGGAGAGCACAGTACTTTTACAATGTAATTTTGAAGTAATTAATTTCCTTTACATCATCAACTGATAGGAGAGCACAGTACTTTTACAATGTAATTTTGATAATATAATTTTGTAATTAATAATTTCCTTTACATTATCAACTGATAGGAGAGCACAGTACTTTTACAATGTAATTTTGTAAGTAATTAATTTCCTTTACATCATCAATTGATAGGAGAGCATAGTACTTTTACAATGTAACTTTGATAATGTAATTTTGTAATTAATTAATTTCTTTTATCAACTGATAGGAGAGCACAGTACTTTTACAATGTAATTTTGTAAGTAATTAATTTCCTTTACATCATCAACTGATAGGAGAGCATAGTACTTTTACAATGTAACTTTGATAATGTAATTTTGTAATTAATTAATTTCTTTTATCAACTGATAGGAGAGCACAGTACTTTTACAGTGTAACTTTGATAATGTAATTTTGTAATTAATTAATTTCTTTTATATTATCAACTGATAGGAGAGCACAGTACTTTTACAATGTAATTTTGAAGTAATTAATTTCCTTTACATCATCAACTGATAGGAGAGCACAGTACTTTTACAATGTAATTTTGATAATATAATTTTGTAATTAATAATTTCCTTTACATTATCAACTGATAGGAGAGCACAGTACTTTTACAATGTAATTTTGTAAGTAATTAATTTCCTTTACATCATCAACTGATAGGAGAGCATAGTACTTTTACAATGTAACTTTGATAATGTAATTTTGTAATTAATTAATTTCTTTTATCAACTGATAGGAGAGCACAGTACTTTTACAATGTAACTTTGATAATGTAATTTTGTAATTAATTAATTTCTTTTATCAACTGATAGGAGAGCATAGTACTTTTACAATGTAACTTTGATAATGTAATTTTGTAATTAATTAATTTCTTTTATCAACTGATAGGAGAGCATAGTACTTTTACAATGTAACTTTGATAATGTAATTTTGTAATTAATTAATTTCTTTTATCAACTGATAGGAGAGCACAGTACTTTTACAATGTAATTTTGTAAGTAATTAATTTCCTTTACATCATCAACTGATAGGAGAGCATAGTACTTTTACAATGTAACTTTGATAATGTAATTTTGTAATTAATTAATTTCTTTTATCAACTGATAGGAGAGCACAGTACTTTTACAATGTAATTTTGTAAGTAATTAATTTCCTTTACATCATCAACTGATAGGAGAGCAAGTACTTTTACAATGTAACTTTGATAATGTAATTTTGTAATTAATTAATTTATTTTATCAACTGATAGGAGAGCACAGTACTTTTACAATGTAACTTTGATAATGTAATTTTGTAATTAATTAATTTCTTTTATCAACTGATAGGAGAGCATAGTACTTTTACAATGTAACTTTGATAATGTAATTTTGTAATTAATTAATTTCTTTTATCAACTGATAGGAGAGCATAGTACTTTTACAATGTAACTTTGATAATGTAATTTTGTAATTAATTAATTTCTTTTATCAACTGATAGGAGAGCACAGTACTTTTACAATGTAATTTTGTAAGTAATTAATTTCCTTTACATCATCAACTGATAGGAGAGCATAGTACTTTTACAATGTAACTTTGATAATGTAATTTTGTAATTAATTAATTTCTTTATCAACTGATAGGAGAGCACAGTACTTTTACAATGTAATTTTGTAAGTAATTAATTTCCTTTACATCATCAACTGATAGGAGAGCATAGTACTTTTACAATGTAACTTTGATAATATAATTTTGTAATTAATTAATTTCTTTTATATTATCAACTGATAGGAGAGCACAGTACTTTTACAATGTAATTTTGAAGTAATTAATTTCCTTTACATCATCAACTGATAGGAGAGCACAGTACTTTTACAATGTAATTTTGATAATATAATTTTGTAATTAATAATTTCCTTTACATTATCAACTGATAGGAGAGCACAGTACTTTTACAATGTAATTTTGTAAGTAATTAATTTCCTTTACATCATCAACTGATAGGAGAGCATAGTACTTTTACAATGTAACTTTGATAATGTAATTTTGTAATTAATTAATTTCTTTTATCAACTGATAGGAGAGCACAGTACTTTTACAATGTAATTTTGTAAGTAATTAATTTCCTTTACATCATCAACTGATAGGAGAGCATAGTACTTTTACAATGTAACTTTGATAATGTAATTTTGTAATTAATTAATTTCTTTTATCAACTGATAGGAGAGCACAGTACTTTTACAATGTAACTTTGATAATGTAATTTTTTTAATTAATTAATTTCTTTTATCAACTGATAGGAGAGCACAGTACTTTTACAATGTAATTTTGTAAGTAATTAATTTCCTTTACATCATCAACTGATAGGAGAGCATAGTACTTTTACAATGTAACTTTGATAATGTAATTTTGTAATTAATTAATTTCTTTTATCAACTGATAGGAGAGCACAGTACTTTTACAGTGTAACTTTGATAATGTAATTTTGTAATTAATTAATTTCTTTTATCAACTGATAGGAGAGCACAGTACTTTTACAATGTAATTTTGTAATTAATTAATTTCCTTTACATCATCAACTGATAGGAGAGCATAGTACTTTTACAATGTAACTTTGATAATGTAATTTTGTAATTAATTAATTTTTTTATCAACTGATAGGAGAGCACAGTACTTTTGCAGTGTAACTTTGATAATGTAATTTTGTAATTAATTAATTTCTTTTATCAACTGATAGGAGAGCACAGTACTTTTACAATGTAATTTTGTAAGTAATTAATTTCCTTTACATCATCAACTGATAGGAGAGCATAGTACTTTTACAATGTAACTTTGATAATGTAATTTTGTAATTAATTAATTTCTTTTATCAACTGATAGGAGAGCACAGTACTTTTACAATGTAATTTTGTAAGTAATTAATTTCCTTTACATCATCAACTGATAGGAGAGCATAGTACTTTTACAATGTAACTTTGATAATGTAATTTTGTAATTAATTAATTTCTTTTATCAACTGATAGGAGAGCACAGTACTTTTACAGTGTAACTTTGATAATGTAATTTTGTAATTAATTAATTTCTTTTATCAACTGATAGGAGAGCACAGTACTTTTACAATGTAATTTTGTAAGTAATTAATTTCCTTTACATCATCAACTGATAGGAGAGCATAGTACTTTTACAATGTAACTTTGATAATGTAATTTTGTAATTAATTAATTTCTTTTATCAACTGATAGGAGAGCACAGTACTTTTACAATGTAATTTTGTAAGTAATTAATTTCCTTTACATCATCAACTGATAAGCATAGTACTTTTACAATGTAACTTTGATAATGTAATTTTGTAATTAATTAATTTCTTTATCAACTGATAGGAGAGCACAGTACTTTTACAATGTAATTTTGTAAGTAATTAATTTCCTTTACATCATCAACTGATAGGAGAGCATAGTACTTTTACAATGTAACTTTGATAATATAATTTTGTAATTAATTAATTTCTTTTATATTATCAACTGATAGGAGAGCACAGTACTTTTACAATGTAATTTTGAAGTAATTAATTTCCTTTACATCATCAACTGATAGGAGAGCACAGTACTTTTACAATGTAATTTTGATAATATAATTTTGTAATTAACTAATTTCCTTTACATTATCAACTGATAGGAGAGCACAGTACTTTTACAATGTAATTTTGTAAGTAATTAATTTCCTTTACATCATCAATTGATAGGAGAGCATAGTACTTTTACAATGTAACTTTGATAATGTAATTTTGTAATTAATTAATTTCTTTTATCAACTGATAGGAGAGCACAGTACTTTTACAATGTAATTTTGTAATTAATTAATTTCTTTTATCAACTGATAGGAGAGCACAGTACTTTTACAATGTAATTTTGTAAGTAATTAATTTCCTTTACATCATCAACTGATAGGAGAGCATAGTACTTTTACAATGTAACTTTGATAATGTAATTTTGTAATTAATTAATTTCTTTTATCAACTGATAGGAGAGCACAGTACTTTTACAGTGTAACTTTGATAATGTAATTTTGTAATTAATTAATTTCTTTTATCAACTGATAGGAGAGCACAGTACTTTTACAATGTAATTTTGTAAGTAATTAATTTCCTTTACATCATCAACTGATAGGAGAGCATAGTACTTTTACAATGTAACTTTGATAATGTAATTTTGTAATTAATTAATTTTTTTATCAACTGATAGGAGAGCACAGTACTTTTGCAGTGTAACTTTGATAATGTAATTTTGTAATTAATTAATTTCTTTTATCAACTGATAGGAGAGCACAGTACTTTTACAATGTAATTTTGTAAGTAATTAATTTCCTTTACATCATCAACTGATAGGAGAGCATAGTACTTTTACAATGTAACTTTGATAATGTAATTTTGTAATTAATTAATTTCTTTTATCAACTGATAGGAGAGCACAGTACTTTTATAATGTAATTTTGTAAGTAATTAATTTCCTTTACATCATCAACTGATAGGAGAGCATAGTACTTTTACAATGTAACTTAGATAATGTAATTTTGTAATTAATTAATTTCTTTTATCAACTGATAGGAGAGCACAGTACTTTTACAGTGTAACTTTGATAATGTAATTTTGTAATTAATTAATTTCTTTTATCAACTGATAGGAGAGCACAGTACTTTTACAATGTAATTTTGTAAGTAATTAATTTCCTTTACATCATCAACTGATAGGAGAGCATAGTACTTTTACAATGTAACTTTGATAATGTAATTTTGTAATTAATTAATTTCTTTTATCAACTGATAGGAGAGCACAGTACTTTTACAATGTAATTTTGTAAGTAATTAATTTCCTTTACATCATCAACTGATAAGCATAGTACTTTTACAATGTAACTTTGATAATGTAATTTTGTAATTAATTAATTTCTTTATCAACTGATAGTAGAGCACAGTACTTTTACAATGTAATTTTGTAAGTAATTAATTTCCTTTACATCATCAACTGATAGGAGAGCATAGTACTTTTACAATGTAACTTTGATAATATAATTTTGTAATTAATTAATTTCTTTTATATTATCAACTGATAGGAGAGCACAGTACTTTTACAATGTAATTTTGAAGTAATTAATTTCCTTTACATCATCAACTGATAGGAGAGCACAGTACTTTTACAATGTAATTTTGATAATATAATTTTGTAATTAACTAATTTCCTTTACATTATCAACTGATAGGAGAGCACAGTACTTTTACAATGTAATTTTGATAATGTAATTTTACAAGTCATTAATTTCCTTCACATTATCAACTGATAGGAGAGCACAATTAATGTAAAGTACTGTGCTCTCCTATCAGTTTGAGTGTCAATTAGGTCTCGGGTATCTCAGTTGCTAATGTAAAAGAAATTGATAATGTAAAGGTAATTAATTAATTAATGTATTTTTGATAAATTTTGATAATGTAAAGGTTCCTTTACATTATCAGCAATCAAAAATTCAAAGATCTTGACAAAACATTTGAAACAGTTATTAGCCGATAGGATGAACAAGATCAATGATGTTTTTCCCTTTTTAAACATGGCTGGCAAAACCAAGGAGGATACTATCAGGAGCAAGATCTTCATTAAAGACAATCTTAAAAAAGTATTGGCAGGTGACCGTATGAAGCATCACTCACGGTCTTTAAATGCTGGGCACAAATATCATCGGCAACCATGGACAGCTTTTTCGTGGAAATTACATACCTCACCGCAGCTTTAATGTTTGAGGGAATAACAACTACCTCATTCGGTTTACCTTTTAGAATAAAATTACATACCTCACCGCAGCTTTAATGTTTGAGGGGAATAACAACTACCTCATTCGGTTTACCTTTTAGAATAAAATTACATACCTCACCGCAGCTTTAATGTTTGAGGGGAATAACAACTACCTCATTCGGTTTACCTTTTAGAATAAAATTACATACCTCACCACAGCTTTAATGTTTGAGGGAATAACAACTACCTCATTCGGTTTACCTTTTAGAATAAAATTACATACCTCACCGCAGCTTTAATGTTTGAGGGAATAACAACTACCTCATTCGGTTTACCTTTTAGAATAAGAAGCAGAGACAACAGTGCATTAAAATTACCTTCTACAGCAATATTTGGCATTAGGGAAGCTTTGACTGAATAATTGGTATAATTAGAAAAGAGGTACCACAGTAATTTTAGGTCAGGTCATTAGCAATTTTCTCGGCTGCGGACGACATAGAAGCAGCTAAATGTCCCTCAAGGACCTTATGGTATTTTTTTTTAGTATAGATTCATGCAGAATTCAATACACCCAACCTAGGCTTTCGCACTCAATGCCCAGACTCATCGACGACGACGCAACCAGAGTTGAATAACCGAACCAACTGCATTTTTTGGTATTTTTCCGAACACGTTTTACAAGTTTAAAAGCTATCAGCACACATCAACGGATGTAGAACACATTCAAAGCATAGATTGATTTGTGATTGATATTCACTTTCGCTTGGTGTGAGATTTGTTTGAAGAAGGTGAAATTGAGTTTTAATCTTATTCAGAATATTGACTTTAAAAGCGACCCATCCATATCCTTAAGCAGTTTCTTCTGGTGCAAGTTAGTCATAGAGGGAGCACTTATGGTGTTTATAATTGCAATGGAGACAGATGTATGGATATGATCAAAGTAAGCATCCTCGTTAACAATCGCTTACACTCGGTGGAATGGGTTCTCCGACAATAAAATATGGTCCAGCTTAGACGTGGTATTAGCATTAGAAACGAAAGTAAAATCTTTACTCTTATCTAGTAATGAGAATGAGGAGTATAGAATTCCACTGAACACCTCATTGCGTGGACATGTCACACGTGCTAGGCCACAATTAAAGCCACTGATAATCTGGTATTTTGGTTACGTGTGGAGTACCTTCTTTACGCACTTAGACAGTTTGCGACAAACGGTAGAAAACATAATCTCTGATGCCAGATAAGTTGATTATAGCTAGATTGTTGCATGCAACAGCAACATATCGTCCTTCGTGTTCAATGGTATGGGTCTGGAGCTGGTCTAATAGAACAGAGTCTCACTCAGATGACCAGCCACGAGATTTACGATGAGCCACCCTTGAGATGACGGTTAACCGCATTTTGAATACTTAATAGGGGGTCTGGTCCTCTGACAGACAAGTCGGAAACTACGCATACACCTTTGTCACCTTTAACGAAATCTACTACCACAAACTATACGGTTTTAATCTTCAAAACAAATAATAGCGTGTACTCTTTGTCGAGGTCTTTGGGAAAGATTGTCTCCCCAATACACAAACTTCAAAGAAGTCTTTTGTTTATGATAAATATTGGAAAAAAAATAATAATAGCTATGGCTGATCAAACACTTTGACTAGATACTCAAATTTATTTCTTGCAACAGTGCAAAGCAGCAGAAATTTATCATTTTTTTTATGAAAAGAATCCAGTCATTTTGACTGAACATTCAAATCTTTTTCTCTCATCAGTGAAAAATGGCAGACTTTTTCATGATTATATACATGTTTATACAATTATAAGAATAAATCAAAAGAACTTAGCACATATAATTAAAATATCGAACTATGTTAGAACAAAGCCAATTCTCTTAATTTTATTGTAAATAAAATTGTTCCGTTTATATTATTCCAAAACTGAAATAAATGACGATTCATTCTATTCATTATTAATAAGACCTACGTTGCTAGGGCAGAACGAAGTGTTGCGGCAATCTTTGGTTGGCTTTAGCAACAAAGGTGTTGCAGGAGCAAAATTTTTTTTAATACTATGCTTCTCAGCCCCTCAAAACCTTAGAATTGTAATATCTCAAAATAATCTCTGATTCAAAAACAAATTAAATGATTAAACGTTCCTAAAAGGCGGTGCTAAAATACGCTGTCTTCTTAAAATAATTGTTTTTATTATTTCTTGACATCCAAACAATATTCTTAGTTTTAAAATGCACCATATGTAGAGCTAATATTTGATTACTGTACCCCAAAACAAACGCTATCTACGTTCTTATTTCTAAAACCAAAGTAGCCTATGCATAAAGGCTCAGGCAACGGCGGTCGCCTGAGCATAGAAAGTCGGGAGCAGGAGAGGGGGGGGGTGAGTTTCCCTTAGGAGTGCCAAAGACTATTGGACATTTGTCTACACTTTCTAAATTGCCATGATTTTCTAATAAAGTGGAGGTTGGAAAAGCGATATGCGCCTATAAAACTCTTCATTTCCACGTCAAATTGACCTAGGTATATACGACATGAATCTAAAGAAAATAAAACCCCTCTACTGAAAACTTGGTAATCGGAGTTGGTATTGGAGGGTCCAAGGACCTAGTGCTCTTGATGATACAGTCAAATTTCTCGCAGAGAAGGGGAAGGTGGCTTTGAGGAGCGAAAGTCTGATTCTGTGCCTGAAATCGCACAGATTGAAAATCCTTACACGTTTTGATTCAAACACGCCGCATCAGGCCAACCTGCGCGCTTAAAAGCGGGAATTAGGAATGGTGCGGGTGTTGAAAGGGTAGCTGTCCCAATTTGTTCTTCAAACAAATAGTGAGTAATCCTCGCATTAGTCCTTTTCAAAAGAGCACAATATGCCTGCCGTTCTTCTAAAACGTAGGAATTGCAAGAGGAGGTGAAATGGATGCTGAAGGACCCCAGGCCCGCCTTTTTGCTAAAAGGTCTGCCTTTTTCTTAAAAAGCTAGTGGGAGAGGTTGAGGTGTTGTTGGAGGGTTCATGTACCCACTTTGTACCTCAATTCGTGCATACTGAAAATTATTCCATGTTTTTGATTAAAAAAACGGTGGGTATTCCTAACTATCTGCTAAACAATTAGATGGGGGAGGTGCAGGGAGTGTTATAGAGCCAAAGGGCCCACTTTGGTCTTTCGGTCTTACTACCCAATTAGAAATGTTTGGGTAATTTCAGTTCAAACATGGTGCGCTGAGCTAAAATATCTGCTAAAACGTTGAAGAGGCCACTTAATGCCTTCAGCAGCATAGCTATAGAATTATTGCGCAATTTCCCTTCAAACAAGGAGCAACATAAATGAATGGCAGGAAGAGGCAAAGGAGGGCGGAGGTATTAGAGGGGTCATCAGCCTATTTTGTTCTAACAATACTAACTAATAACCCTTGTACAATTTCAGTTCAAACAAAAGTGTAGCATGCCCACATTTTTACAAAAGATTGGCAGCAATATATGCGTGTGGCGGATGGAAGGGTTGCTGGTTAGGAGAGTGGCACATGACCTAATTTGGCCATACTAACTGCTAAAAAATTAGAAGCAGAATGGGCTTGGGGGAAGGAAAAATGTCAACGGCATTTTTTGGCTCTTCAATCCACAAAATCAAAATTCCTTGCATGATTCTGGTTCAGAAGTATAAAATGCCTACCTTTGGGACAAACATTTGGCATGAGGAGTCGCAGGAGGAACAGGGTAATGGGTGCACTTTTTGCTTTGAGCTTGTTTTGTAAGGGATCAGCTCTTAGCCCACTTTCGAGCAGAATTATTATCCAAGTTTTTCCTGTATGCACCACAGCTAACAACTTATTAGCCTATTGAAATTTTCAAAATGGTATACCTAGCGACCGCATTTTTGTGCAAAAAGCTGAAACAATTAATGAAAACATCAACATAATTAACATAATTAAGAACTGAAACATCAGTTCTTCAAGTAGTCATACCTCTCATAGTTCAAAAATTTGTTTCAGCAATTTGCATACTCCTCTACCACCCCAATCTATTCACAACTCCATTACACCCTCCCATGAAGTATCAATTTCCTTTCAATACTTCATTATAGCCTCTTTTCACCCCATTCGGGCACGAGCCTCTTTTTCTTTGAACCCAGATAGATGGCCAAGGCACTATACTACAATGAGACACAATAGCCTGTTATAAATAACATAGCTAGGAAGGGTTTGTAAACCCTAAATAGCCCAGAAAAACCAACAAAACCAAGAATTCACTATTAAACGTCCAGGGCAACGTTGGGTTTTACTAGGCTCTGATTGCCCAGACAGACAACACTCCTCTAGGTCATTCTATAGCTCTATTTGCAGTCTATTTACACAGCTCTATTACAAGAAAATCGTTTATTGTTCTCTTCATTTAAACCCCATCCCCGTTTTTTGTTTTCTTTATTTCTAGTTACCTGTTTCCATAATTTCCTCTCTTTTTATGTAAAGTTTTTACTTAGGTTATTTTTTCCTTTCCTTTCCTTTGCTTTTTTTTAGTGTTCAGTGGGTTTATTCTGTTTGTTGTTTGCTGTTTAATTAATATTAGTTATTTGCCAGCCCTAGCTAAGCAATCATTTCGTGCTTTCCTGGCAGGAATGTCATATTTTTTTTGCGTTTAAATAAATAAATATGAAATGAAAAATGAAAAAAAAAAGTCACTCGTTAGCCAAATCCCCTTCCAGGGATAGCGATAGTAAAACGAACTTATGACAGAGTGGAGACCACGAATCGTCTCACAACACCAGAAGAGCTCCAGCCTTTATGCCCTTATCTTGGACTATAGATCCTCAAGAGCCAGGAACGGCGCACAGGGCGTCTACGAGGCTTTGCCAGAATTCATGGATCTGAGCAGTAGCCCTAACGTCCTCCGACTGTGGCTAGAGAGACAACTCCCCCCTTCTAGATCCTGGTCGTACTGCTGTCATTAAGTGTGTTTTGCTCACCCTCTCTTGCTCCTCCCCTCGGGGCGCCACTCATATACTGTACTTGGGAGTCGATCCTCTAGCATACAAAGGATGTGGCCAATGTACGTTGATCTCCTATGTTTCATCGGTCACTAATGGCTGACTACCTCGCCGGAGAACTTTTATGAAGGTGTCCTTTTCCAGCCACGATATGTTTAGAATTCTTCTAAGGCATATATTTCCAAGGGCCAGGACACATTTTCCCATTTGGAAATTCAGCTTCCAGCATTAACTTGCATAAAGGAGTATGAACTTCACAATACTATTTCGGAGCCGGAGCTTCAAGCGCATAGAGTATTTACTACTGCCCCAAATTAGTTTCATCTTGATCAAAGCCAATGTCGCTTGTTCAATCTTTCTCTTGATTTCGTTGGTTATTTCAGCAATCCATTCAATCCAAATCCCGAGACACTTCAAATCACTGACCTATTCGGTTGTCGTATCTTTACTTTTTAGAATCTGCAGATATTCAGAAGTGGCCACGCTCTTTTTCCTACTGACATTCATTGTAAATACACCCAACATAAACATAAACAATATTCTATAAATAGTATAAATGAAAAAAATTATATATATATATATATATATATATATATATATATATATATATATATATATATATATATATATATATATATATATATATTATATTTTCTATATTTATATATATATATATATACATATATTATATAATTCTATATTATATTATGAAAATATATATTATATTATAATATAATATAAAATATAAATAAATAATTATAATAAACAATTATATAAAATGTAATTAATTTATCAACTGAACTGATTAATTACTAAGATATTTTATTTACCGTCCACATGCAGCATGATTTAACGAGTAGCACTTCATAACAGTTCAGTTTTAAAAAATACTATATGTGCTTCCATAGAGATTGTTATATACAAGTCATGGCAATAAAAATCTTATTACACAACCTTTTTTTGGTTCAAAAGGTTGGAGGAAATAACACCTAAAAAAGTTTTTTTCTAGATAATAAATTGATTTTACGGATATTTCACATAAAGACTACCCCCCCCCCGCGTTTTTTGACTAAATGGGTGACGATCTTCCAATGCTATTTGAAGATCTTGTAATTTACCCATAGGAGCTACTTGAAGAAGTCCACAGTCTTGAAATAATCTTAACCATCTTAGAATTCAAAAACTTGATCTTTTTATTTCAAAAAACTAAACAAGTCATGGTAATAAAAATCTTGTTACACAACCTTTTTTTGGTTCAAAAGGTTGGAGGAAAAAACACCTAAAAAGGTATTTTTCCTAAATAATAAATTGCTTTACAGAAATTTCATTTAAAGACTACCCCACCCCCACGTTTTTTGACAAAATGTGCGACGATTTTCCAATGCTATTTGAAGATCTTGTAATCTCCCGAAGAAGCTACTTGAAGAAGTCCCGCAGTCTTGTAATAATCTTAACCATCTTAAAATTCAAAAACTCCATCTTTTTATTTCAAAGAATTATATGGAAGATATGAACTATATGGTTCTAACTAATGGACTATTCCACACTAGATTCCTTATAGTGTTAAAGTATCACAAGTCAGGCAAATGATTTCCTTGTGGTGAATGCATAATGAACACGAAATGAGAGTTAATTTGTGCCATGACTTGAAGTAAATACTAGGTTAAGTATTTTTTGAGGTTTTGTATAAGTTCTTTCAAACAGGGTTAAGCAAAAAAAAAAAAAAAAAAAAAAAAAAAAAAAAAAAAAAAAAAAAAAAAAAAAACAGATGCCAAGTTATGATCTGACCAAACACAATGTTATGTGTTGACAATAAACACTATTGACAATAAAGTGGAAACAGCAGTGACGTTGCTATGTCAAATCTGACTGTAATATCTGAATAAAAGTAAAATTTCATTATATTTTCTTAGAGTTGAAAAAATAATATTCAAAATATGAAGCGTTGGGGGGATAAATCCGTGAAACGTCGGGGGAGGGGGGTCTGAGTTAAGTTAACCAAATTCTAATACAGTAATCATTGTCAAGCGAAAATAACCAAGTAACGTCATTTTGTCAGTTCTAACTAGTATATTAGAATGAAAGTTAATTTCTCTCATATTTTCTTAGAACTGAAAACAAACTTTAAAAGAAATATAGAATACGTCGAGAGGAAGGGAGGGGGGTATAAGTAGCAGGTCAAATTACCATAAAAACAATTTGTTCGTGTTGCACTTAGGTAAACTAACATGACCAGAAATGTTTTAGTTGTTTTTTGTTCTTCCAAAAATTTTGATGACAAAGAAGGTTCACTCTTACTTTTAAGTTTTTATGTCCAAGTCTTATGCTTTCCAAGGTTCGCTTTTAATTTGAAGTTTTGAGGTATCTTTTTACAGTCGTTTCACGACGGTGGTTCGTGAATTTTAATATAGTTTTTAATAATACTATTAAAAATTTTAATAATGATTTTAATAGTTATGTAAAAAAAATAGTTATGTAAATGAGTAACTCATTTCATACCAGATTGTTTCATACCAGTTTTTATTTCATACCAGATTCCGTATCATCTTACCGTGTCACAAGTCAGGCATCGGGTTTCGCTAGTCATTATTCCTTGGAAAATTTCATGCACCCAAGTCGGTTCAGACTCCGAATTTGGCAGCATTTGATGAACTAGTGGTAACCCATTCAGGATCGGTTCTGTTCCATTGATGGCTCGAACTCGAGCGTTACTCATCTGTTGCTTCTCGGCTGACAAAGAAAAAGATCAATTAAATTCTTATACTAAAATTCAACACAGCAACAATCGACACGAACCCAACCCAGTTACGCACACCCTTTCTCCGCTCAATTTAGAGCGAGCGTATTAGCAGTCTTTTTTATGACTTCTACCAGTACCACAGTGTAAGTATTTATAAACAGTAGCGAAAAGTTTCTTCATGAATGATAGATTCAAGCACCAGGGAACAGAAATCCGTCTACGTCACAGAAATACTTTCCCACAAGCCCGTCGTATTGCGTTAAACATTTGCCATTGCGCGTGTGTGAAGGCGGAGTTATGAAAAGAGATCTAGATTGATGTGTGTCAAAAATTTTTAAGAGAGGGTACACGACTTTTTCGCTACTGTTCATACATACTTATACTGTGACCAGCACCAATAGAGAACATCCTCAAGGGCATATCAAGGATTTTGTGCGAGGGGGGAGAGGCTAAAAACGTACAAAACCCATCGAAATTTGTTTATGTGCATTTCCCTTACTTTTTACGAGTCCGAAAAAACTCGGGAGGGGGCTCAAACTCAGAGACCCCCTCATCCCTGCATACGGCCTTGGACATCCTCCTTTTCCTTAGGGCACAGAAGCATTTCCAAAACACAGAATTTCTTGCAATCTATTATTCCCCGCGCTGTGAGCATCCCATAACACAAGAAAAACTCCTACCTTTTATACCCAGCGTATCCCTGTCAGGGTATTAATCGGGAATACAATTATAAATAAGTAATTAGTCATACTGACTATATCAAATATCTAAACAGTGCACATTATTGGAATAATTTTGAGGTATTAACTGTTTGAGATATTAAACTGTTTAAATTTATTCTTGGTGTTATCGTTGAATAAATGTATACATCTATCTATATATATATATATATATATATATATATATATATATATATATATATATATATATATATATATATATATATATATATATATATATATATATATATATATTAAAATTTTAATTTCACTAACACTTGTCAATACTGATATTTTATCCATAGAATTGCCCTTTTTAGCTCCCGATTTATAATTTAAACCACAGACCTATTGACGATATAATATAACTATAACCAACCATTGACTGGTTAAATATTTTCTTTATATGATTACACATGTAAAAGATAATATAACCATTGACTGGTTAAATATTTTCTTTATATGATTACACATGTAAAAGATAATGACCCATAAAAGGTTTTTTGCCTTTTTTGTAATATGTGGATATTGTTTAGAATACTGAATTTTTTTTCTTTACAACGTTTCTATAAGCACATCGTAAGAAAATAGATAAAAATCTAGAAATTTTTTAAACTAAGCTAACATAACCATTTTGTAATTTTCTGATCACTATATTACAGAAAAAAAAATCATTTACATACTTGCCCTAGCATAAATGAAACAGCGAATAATGCGATTATTGATTCGCCTACATCACACGATTCTCCTTCTCCTTTTTTACCGAAGAAAATTTAATTTTTTCTAATTAATTGAAAATGAATTTCCGATTAATATTTTATTCAGTTAGTATTTTATTTTACCTAATAAATATTTTTTTAGGCTTTACATATTTCACTTAATTATCAATAATCGTTTCTATCCTAAAGAGCCAAAAGGAATTTAGCCATACCAGGTGTAATTAATGCATGCAAAAAATTTTATCTCAAAAATTATGCTTTTATTAAATTCGTTTATTTCATTTGGTGTTTAGACAAACCTAAGCTTCAAATACAAATTTAATGCAATTGTTGGAACATCAAATTTTAATACTGTCCAGTTGGGCGTATTAACTCGTATTTTTTGATACGAGTTAATTTACTCATCAACTTTGCACAATAACTCATATTAACTCGCATAGTTTAGCATAAAGATTGCCACAATCACTAGTTGAATAATTTCTTTTCATCAATTCTAAATAAAAATATATTCAGTTTATAATGACCATTGACAATTTGTGTCAGTTAATATTATGAAAATTATTATTTTATTAAATTAAAAGCCATAATTAGACATAGTCAATTACGTGTCTGAAACTGTCCACCTCACAACCTCACACCACCATAGAGTAATCTTATGCCAATTGGTTACATATTCAATTCAGATCCCCAAATGTGAGAAATGGTGAAAATTAGTGTTTTAATTTAATTAGTGTGAGAAATGGTCAAAATTAGCGAAAATGTAGAAAAAGGTGAAATTTAGTGTTATTGTGCAAAACTACATGCTTCACAAGGACCACTTGCGCTAATTAAATTAAAAGTGTAAATTAAATTAAAATTCAATAGAATTAAAGTTATAAAATACAAATGAAATATAAAAATTAAAATTAATTTAATACTAATAAAATTAATAAACGTAATTTTCTATCTTAGATTGATTCCAGTTTGGCGGCAGCTCATCAAGGTTCAGTTTGTACTCATCTTGGAATGCAAAGTCATTTTTATATATATTGTTATATTGTACAGTATAATATACAATACAATATAATTATATATTGTACAATATAATGTAACTTTATTTTTATTATATCGCCTTGTAAAATCAATAATACTATTTTGATTCACATTATAAAATTCACGTGTTTCAATTCGCTTATTTGAAGCAATGTCAAGCACGACATAGCACTTATGCTAATTCATATTTTTGCAAAATTTGCATTTTAGCGCAGACTTTCAACGGTCAGTAAAAGACCATTTTTTTGCTGCAAGCTACATCTGTCATAAAACTGTATGCTTCACAGGGAACATAAGCCTTAACTAAATTAAATTAATGAGCATAAATGCTTACTTAAACACTAAATTTAGCATTTTAGTGCAGACTTTCATCGGTCAGTGAAAGACCGATTTTTTTGCTGCAAGCTACAGCTGTCATAAAACTGTATGCTTCACAGGGAACATAAGCCCTAACTAAATTAAAATTAATGAGTATAAATGCTTAATTTAAATATTAAATTATCCACTCCAATCTGTCCCAACCATATCAAAATCTTATGAGAATGAGTTCCTTACTCATAAATCAACCTTCTTAAATGGGAGAAATGGTCAGATTTGACGTTATTGTACAAACTTTTATCATTCCAAGAATCTTTAACTTTTAAGTCAATGAATCATTCAACAGCAATCATTAAACTTGTAGGGAATTAATGAATTTTAATGGCATTACCATGGAATTAGAAGGGTTTACTCCCATATTTAGGTCCAAAGTCCTCCCTAATGGGGCAAGAAGTGGTTATAGCGAAGAACTTAAAAAAAATTCTTGGGGTCAATTCTGGTCAGTTAGTTCGACTTATTTTAAGCAGATAAAATTTAGTGTAATAAATAGTTAAATTAAATAAAAAAAAAATTCTTTAAAAAAAGAGCAGAACTTTTAACATATTGATGCTGAAGAAAAGTGTTCGTAACTGTACTGGGCTTGGTGCCACAGTGAGTTATTAGAAAAATTAGTTCATTTAACTGATTTTCACCTGATGTAACTTCTTTGGAATACATACTAATACTTATTATATTTTTAAAATTCAGCAATGAGACTTCATACTTCAAACTTCGTAAATTAATAAAAATTACAAAATAGGTAAGGAATTTCATTGTTTTTCAACTAAATAAATAGAATCGTAAATACTAAATAAATAAATAATTTTTGACAAAGAAAAGAGGTGACAAATCCTCTAAGAGCAAATAGCATATGCAATTTAAATAAAGAACATGTCTTGGGGTACGAAAAGAAGGTTGCAGTACAGACAACTAGTAAAATTCAGCTCAACTTAATCCAAATAGAAATTCTGGTCAGTTAGTTCGACCTATTTTAAGCAGATAAAATTTAATGTAATAAATAGTTAAATCAAATCAAAAGTTAATAGTTATTATGAAAAAGAAAGAAAAGAAGGTTGCAGTACAGACAACTAGTAAAATTCAGCTCAACTTAATCCAAATAAAATTCTGGTCAGCTAGTTCGACTTATTTTAAGCAGATAAAAATTAATATAATAAATAGTTAAATTAAATTAAAAGTTAATAGTTATTAGAAAAAAAAATCAGAAAAAAAGGTTGCAGTACAGACAACAAGTAAAATTTAGCTCAACTTAATCCAAATAGAAATTCTGGTCAGTTAGTTCGATTTATTTTAAGCAGATAAAATTTAATATATTAAATAGTGAAATTAAATCGAAATTTAATAGTTGTTAGAAAAAAAAATAACAAAAGAAGGTGAAAACTAGTAAAATTCAGCTCAACTTAATCCAAATACAAATTCTGGTCAGTTAGTTCGACTTATTTTAAGCAGATAAAATTTAATGTAATAAATAGTTAGATTAAATCAAAAGTTAATAGTTATTAGAAAAAAAAAATAAAAAAAGAAGGTTGCAGTACAGACAACTAGTAAAACTCAGCTCAACTTAATCCAAATAGAAATTCTGGTCAGTTATTTCGACTTATTTTAAGCAGATAAAATTTAGTGTAATAAATAGTTAAATTAAATCAAAAGTTAATGGTTATTAGAAAAAAAAAATAAGAAAAGAAGGTTGCAGTACAGACAACTAGTAAAATTCAGCTCAACTTAATCCAAATAGAAATTCTGGTCAGTTAGTTCGACTTATTAAGCGGATAAAATTTGATATAATAAATAGTTAAATTAAATCAAAAGTTAATAGTTATTAGAAAAAAAAATAAAAAAGAAGGTGACAGTAAAATTCAGCTCAACTTAATCCAAATACAAATTTTGGTCAGTTAGTTCGACTTATTTTCAGCAGATGAAATTTATTGTAATAAATAGTTAAATTAAGTCAAAAGTTAATAGTTATTAGAACAAAAAATAAGAAAAGAAGGTTGTAGTACAGACAATTAGTAAAGTTCAGCTCAGCTTAATCCAAATAGAAATTCTGGTGAGTTAGTTCGACTTATTTTAAGCAGATAAAATTTAGTGTAATAAATAGTTAAATTAAATCAAAAGTTAATAGTTACTAGAAGAAAATACGAAAAGAAGGTGCAGTACAAACAACTAGTAAAATTCAGCTCAACTTAATCCAAATAGAAATTCTGGTCAGTTAGTTCGACTTATTTTAAGCAGCTAAAATTTAATATAATAAATAGTTAAATTAAATCAAAAGTTAATAGTTATTAGAAAAAAAATAAGAAAAGAAGGTTGCAGTACAGACAACTAGTAAAATTCAGCTCAACTTAATCCAAATAGAAATTCTGGTCAGTTAGTTCGACTTATTTTAAGCAGATAAAATTTAGTGTAATAAATAGTTAAATTAAATCAAAAGTTGATAGTTATTAGAAAAAAAAATAAGAAAAGAAGGTTGCAGTACAGACAACTAGTAAAATTCAGCTCAACTTAATCCAAATAGAAATTCTAGTCAGTTAGTTCGACTTACTTTAAGCAGATAAAATTTAATATATTAAATAGTTAAATTAAATCAAAAGTTAATAGTTACTAGAAGAAAATACGAAAAGAAGGTGCAGTACAGACAACTAGTGAAATTCAGCTCAACTTAAACCAAATAGAAATTCTGGTCAGTTAGTTCGACTTATTTTAAGCAGCTAAAATTTAATATAATAAATAGTTAAATTAAATCAAAAGTTAATAGTTATTAGAAAAAAAAATAAGAAAAGAAGGTTGCAGTACAGACAACTAGTAAAATTCAGCTCAACTTAATCCAAATAGAAATTCTGGTCAGTTAGTTCGACTTATTTTAAGCAGATAAAATTTAGTGTAATAAATAGTTAAATTAAATCAAAAGTTAATAGTTATTAGAAAAAAATAAGAACAGAAGGTTGCAGTACAGACAACTAGTAAAATTCAGCTCAACTTAATCCAAATAGAAATTCTGGTGAGTTAGTTCGACTTACTTTAAGCAGATAAAATTTAGTGTAATAAATAGTTAAATTAAATCAAAAGTTAATAGTTACTAAAAGAAAATACGAAAAGAAGGTGCAGTACAGACAACTAGTAAAATTCAGCTCAACTTAATCCAAATAGATATTCTGGTCAGTTGGTTCGACTATTTTTAAGCAGCTAAAATTTAATATAATAAATGTTAATTTAAATCAAAAGTTAATAGTTATTAGAAAAAAAAATAAGAAAAGAAGGTTGCAGTACAGACAACTAGTAAAATTCAGCTCGACTTAATCCAAATAGAAATTGTGGTCAGTTAGTTCGACTTATTTTAAGCAGATAAAATTTAGTGTAATAAATAGTTAAATTAAATCAAAAGTTAATAGTTATTAGAAAAAAAATAAGAAAAGAAGGTTGCAGTATAGACAACTAGTAAAATTCAGCTCAACTTAATCTAAATAGAAATTCTTGTCAGTTAGTTCGACTTATTTTAAGCAGATAAAATTTAATATATTAAATAGTTAAATTAAATCAAAAGTTAATAGTTGTTAGAAAAAAAAAATAAGAAAAGAAGGTGACAACTAGTAAAATGCAGCTCAACTTAATCCAAATACAAATTCTGGTCAGTTAGTTCGACTTATTTTAAGCAGATAAAATTTAATGTAATAAATAGTTAAATCAAATCAAAAGTTAATAGTTATTAGAAAAAAAATTAAAAAGAAGGCGACAACTAGTAAAATTCAGCTCAACTTAATCCAAATACAAATTCTGGTCAGTTAGTTCGACTTATTTTAAGCAGATAAAATTTATTGTAATAAATAGTTAAATTAAATCAAAAGTTAATAGTTATTAGAAAAAAAATAAGAAAAGAAGGTTGCAGTACAGACAACTAGTAAAATTCAGCTCAACTTAATCCAAATAGAAATTCTGGCGAGTTAGTTCGACTTATTTTATGCAGATAAAATTTAGTGTAATAAATAGTTAAATTAAATCAAAAGTTAATAGTTATTAGAAGAAAATAAGAAAAGATTGTGCAGTACAGACAACTAGTAAAATTCAGCTCAACTTAATCCAAATAGAAATTCTGGTCAGTTAGTTCGACTTATTTTAAGCAGCTAAAATTTAATATAATAAATAGTTAAATTAAATCAAAATTTAATAGTTATTAGAAAAAAAATAAGAAAAGAAGGTTGCAGTACAGACAACTAGTAAAATTCAGCTCAACTTAATCCAAATAGAAATTCTGGTCAGTTAGTTCGACTTATTTTAAGCAGATAAAATTTAGTGTAATAAATAGTTAAATTAAATCAAAAGTTAATAGTTACTAGAAGAAAATACGAAAAGAAGGTGCAGTACAGACAACTAGTAAAATTCAGCTCAACTTAATCCAAATAGAAATTCTGGTCAGTTAGTTCGACTTATTTTAAGCAGATAAAATTTAATATATTAAATAGTTAAATTAAATCAAAAGTTAATAGTTGTTAGAAAAAAAATAAGAAAAGAAGGTGACAACTAGTAAAATTCAGCTCAACTTAATCCAAATACAAATTCTGGTCAGTTAGTTCGACTTATTTTAAGCAGATAAAATTTAATGTAATAAATAGTTAAATCAAATCAAAAGTTAATAGTTATTAGAAAAAAAATTAAAAAGAAGGTGACAACTAGTAAAATTCAGCTCAACTTAATCCAAATACAAATTCTGGTCAGTTAGTTCGACTTATTTTAAGCAGATAAAATTTAATGTAATAAATAGTTGAATTAAATCAAAAGTTAATAGCTATTAGTTATTAGAAAAAAAATAAAAAAAGAAGAAAACAACTTTCGAGGAGAACGAAGAGAAACAAATAAGTAAAGAGTAAAGAAATAAACGAAAGAAATGAGTAAAGAGAAATAAAGAGTAGAGAAACAAACCTAGCACTTGTTCGCTGATATGATTGACTAGAAAATTCAGGAATTCATGGGCGTCTTGTTGAATAAAGTTATTAAATTCCTCTGAAAAAAAAGAATATAAAAAAAAATTCACAATAAACATGGATAATGAAGTTGAATTCGTAAGAAAACGTGAAAAAGAAAGAAATCGAAATTCAATAATCAATAAGTTCTAAAAGTAACGTCAAAAGAGGTAAGCAACTGAGGAATAGAAAAAAAGCTTACGGCCCATTTAAAGTGGTAAGGGGGAAGGAGACTTACCCAATAAAAAAAAAAAAATCACACATTCGCATTGGACAGTACAATGTTAACTATTGCTAGGGTTATACCAATATAAGATAAACATCAATTAAGAGTCACAAATCAATTTCAAAAATATACAAAATAAATTAAAAATATTACTAAAAAATGGTGAAAATGTCACTACTCTTTGATGAGACAAAATAAGATTCCTTGATTGATGATACCTTAAATTAACTGCATATTTCAGAGGACACTTCGAACAGCTATTGATACCTTTAATAAGGATAGAATTGTACAAAAGTCACGCAGAGAATATTAACCTTCTTAAAAAAGTTTCCTATATTCATGGCTTGTATGCATCACAATAGACTCTTAATGAGTAGAAATACAACATGGAATTTAAAAAAATAATTATTAGTCGTGAGATATAGAAAGGAAAAAAATTGTGACGGAATTGGTCTTATGTCAATTCTGAAACCAGCAAAAGAAGTCTACTAGACTCGTACGCCATTCCGCAAGGTTTTTCTTTGTTTTTTTTTCTTGTAGAACTGAGAGGCCTAATGTTATATTCAGAAGACAAACAAGAATAAATCTCTCCTTGTATTAGACATCATTCTCTAAGATTCATAATTTACTTTGTAGAACAAAGTTATATCACAAAGTTGACAAGACAATGCAAAAAAAAAAAATCCTTGATGGCTGATAAAGGTATGAACGCAGGATTTTTATTTTCTGGAAAGGGGACAGAATTTAAAATATTTTGAGTGAGGACAATTATAAAAAAAGAAATTGAATAAGAAGTTCGTAAAAATTCAAGAAGTTTTAGATTTTCGGCAGGGGAGAATTCCTGGGCTAATACATTATAGTAGTTGTAATTCTGTGTAGCTAGTTATTACTTATTCAGAAGGGATTCCGAACCATCTCTGATGCCTTATAAAGGACTATGGTATATACAAGACAAGCTCAGAATATGGATCTGTTCTAAAACATATGAACAGATCGCTATGATAGCTATTTGAAATAAGCAAGGAACCTGTTACTAATTAAACGACAAGGTCAAAGTGACGATACTGTCCAGGCCATATAAAGGATTTTTTCGGAGGAGGTTTTACAAAAGAATTTTTTCGGGGGGGCGGTTACACAAAAGAACCTCAAAACGCATAAAAAATGCGTCAGTATTCATTTTCGTTATGTTTTATAAGTCGAAGAATTCATGGGAGGGGAGTTTCAAACCTCCTACACCACTGGATACGGCCTTGGATACTATATTCAATTATTTTGTTGAAGACACATACTGTGTATCATCCTTTAACCTAAGCAAAGAGATGATTTTTGGGACATTCCACAGCGAGTTACCAATACCTGACATAGCCAACATACCCAGCATTAACCCAACGGTATTTCAGTTTGCCCTACAATACGTAGGATCGCTAAGATAGCTAATAAATAGGCAAGGAACATATTTATAATTAAAAGACAAGGATATGTACGATAGTATCAAGGCCGTATAAAGAATTTTCTCGGAGGGGGTTTTACAGAACGATTTCTTCGGGGGGGGGGGGGGTACACAAAAGGACCTCAAAAAACGCATAAAAAGTGTGTCTGTATTCATTTTTGTTACGTTTTTATAAGTTGGAAAAAATTCATGGGAGAGGGGGAGGGAGTTCAAACCTCCTACCTCTCCTGGATATGGCCTCGCATACTATATTCAATTATTTTGTTGAAGACGCATAATGTGCATCATTCTTTAATCTAAGAAAAGAGTTGTTTTTTTTTTGGGGGGGGGGGCATTCCACAGCGAGTTACCCGTACCCGACATTAGCCCAACGGTATTTCAGTTTGCCCTACGTAGGATGTAGAATGCTGTTTCGTATAGAGTTAAAGCACTGCAACCTTTGGGGGCAAACTAAATTGTAACCTTTAATGAATTATATATAAATGTTTTTCTTTCTTGAGCAATGTTCCAATGGAAAATCAAAAGATTAATATTGCTTGGACTATTATAAGGTAAAATCAACTTCTACTAGGGTCAAACATTATCTTTAAGATGGTAAAAACAACTTTTATTAGTCTAAAATATTTTTTATGTTATTTAAAAATGCATGATTATGCTCTGTGTTGATGTTTCCGACCACCTCCTTCCAAAGGAATATTTGGACGGATAGACTGTTTAAGAGATTACTAGAAACACACCGAAAAAATAAAAAACCTTCGGCTTTTCTTTGTTGGATTTAGTATAGAACCAACCCCAGGGGATCAGACACCAAAGTCAAAATCCCTCCAAATGCAAAATTGAGCAGAGACAAAGAAAGTACAAAATGGGTATGTCAAAATGTCAATCAGATGTCCTAAGGGGTAAAAATTTCCCGGCAGACTTTTCCGGGGGAATTTTAAGCGGGAAAGGAATTGTCTGGCGGGATTTTTGGTGGAAAATTGTGGGTAATATTCACAAGTGTGCTGTAATGTGATACTTCCCTTCTTATTGCACAAAAATCTTTCTGACGTTTATTTTAATGCTTCATTTAACTTAACTGATTTGCTTCATAATACGGTGATGTATGTGTGCGTATCAGCTTTTATGAAAGAGGGTTAGTAGGTCGTTGTATAGGTTTGCCTAAAATGCGTTTTAATGGCCTTATCTAAGCCACATTAAACCATCAAATAAAAATTGAGTGAGTTTTTGGGAATTACTGTTTGATCCTTTTAGATGCTCACGTACATTTCTGGTCAATGTCTTTATTAATGGTGCTGGGGGAGGATGAGGAGGAGGGAGCAGTAGTGTCCTTCCCGTTGCGATAATTTTTCCCATTAAAATATTACATTCACATCTCTATTCACTTTCACAATCACATACCTTTCGCAGAGGTAAAAAGGATGAGGCTGGGTACCATGACCCTTGCCGCGAGTTCTTTTTTGGGATTGTGGGCAGGGTGCCAAGTACCACCATGAGCTATGTTTTCAGCGATTTTAAACGGTAATATTATTTCCTTTTTATATGCTATGTTTCAATTCACTTAAACATTACGTATACAATGCTTTTAAACTTCAAAAAACGCTAATGCAGAAGTGCTCCAACCTTCACAAATGTGGAATTTGCATCTTTGTTTTTTTCGAGAAGCAGGCTCACGGATTCGTGGTTTTTTTGTTCGTTTGTTTATTTCTAGAGGTGATAATATCGAACCAATAGTCCTACAAATTTGGGAGACGAATCAATCCCATTGAAAAATAAAATTTATAGTGCCCTGTTAAAGTATTCAAAAAGATTGTGCCACAGGGAAGAAATGTTCGGCGGCACCCTTGCGGTAAATAAATACGGACACTAATTTCAAAGCTAATAAAAAATCCATTTTTCAAAAAACCGCATCCATTTTTTAGGTTTCTAAAATCCCCCTCCAACGAGACTAAAAAAGCGTAAAGTGGGCTTGCTTGCAGATAACATTACCTATAGAGCGAAGCGTATTAGTTCATGAGCCCTGCGGGCAGAGGGGCGAGGTCTGTATTCTATATTTATTCAACAAAGAGTGATAAAACTAAAAAAAAACCCAAACGAGGTTTTATTAAATAAATATAGAATACATGAGTCCCGCTGCCCGCGGGGCTCATGGACTAATACGCTTCACTCTATAGGTAAAATTACTTGTAAGCAAGCCCACTTTACGCATTTTTAGTTTGCCCCATGGAGGAGGAGGGTCAACCAGAAATAGATGCGCTTCTCTAATAATGACAAAGAAACAAAATGCGATCATCAGAATCTTTGCTATATACAGTAATAGGCACTTTAGAGCACTTGGAACAAAAGTAAACATTTACCAAAATCTTAAAGACACAAAATAGCACTCTGTCTATGGGAGTGAATTGGGAGTGAACCATCAGGGAGCCATCAGGGAGCCATGTTCAATACCATCAGGGAGCTATTTAATTGCGAACTGAATACACATTCTTTAATTTTTGGAAAATTGTCAAAAGATCAATAAAAATTGCCAATATTAAAACCAAAGTGGAACCAATAGAATATCAACAGGTTTGCAGAAACTATAAAAAAAACGGTAAAAAATGTTTCCTATTATTCAAACTTAATTATTTTTAAAGTTTCTGAGTAAAGTTCTATGAACGTTGGCGTTATGCCCATTCCTCTATTAAACTTACAGAAGATTTTATTCATTCTTAAACCTAAAAAGTTTTGTATCATAAAATCCAAACTAGTTCAGAAAAAACAAGTTAATTATTTTTTATTTGAGTCTGGCTGTAGATCCTCGGTTGAAAATACTAGACAGGGTTTCCAGGATTGGTTCTGGGGTGAGGGGGGATTACAACAGCATTTTTTTCAGGGGAGGGCTTAAAAAAGACTTTAAAAACGCATCAAAAATTTGTTTGCATTCATTTTTGTTACAATTTTACGAGTCGGACTAACATTTCGGGGGGGAAGGTTCAAACCTTCTAGCCCCCCCCCCCTGGGTACTGCCTTGATACTAGAATATGCAAAATTTTATATATAAAAATCTAGAGTAGTTTCTGTTGAAAATCTAAAAACAAACAAAAATTTGGTACATGACAATCTAGAAAAATCCAGAAAAAAAACAAAAGTTTTTTTTAAATCTGGCAATCGATTTTCGGTTGAAAATAAAAAACATACAAAATCTTGTATTAGACTAAAATCTGGACCAAAAGTCCAGAGTAGTCCAGAAAAAGAAAGACAAGCTATCTTTTTGTTTTTTGAATTCAACAACTGATTTTTCATTGAAAATCCAGAGACAAACAAGAAAGTCCAGAAAAAAGATAAAAGTTTTTGGTTTTTTTAATCTGGTAATCGATTTTCGGTTGAAAATGCAAATCATACAAAAAACTTGTATGTGAAAATCCAGAGTAGTCTAGAAAAAGAAATAAAACTTACCTTTTTGTTTTTTGAGTTCAACAACTGATTTTCGGCTGAAAATACAAAAAGAAACGAAAAACTGGCGTATGAGAATCTCGAGAAGTCCAGAAAAAAAAGATAAAAGTTGCTTTTTTTCTTAATCTGGCAATCGATTTACCGTTGAAAAATACAAAATATACAAAAATGTTTATCTGAAAATCCAGAGTAGTCTAGAAAAAGAAATAAAAGTTACCTTTTTATTTTTTGAGTTTAACAACAGATTTGCGGTTAAAAATACAAAAACAGACAAAAATTTGGTGTTTGAGATTCTAGAGAAATTCAGAAAAAAAGATAGAAGTTGCTTTTTTCAATCTGGCAATCGATTTTCGGTTGAAAATGCAAAAAAAAAAGAAAAAGAATCTGTATCTGAAGGTCCAGAGTAGTCTAGAAAAAGAAAGACAAGTAACCTTTTTTTTGGTTCAGCAACAAATTTTTGGTTGAAAATGCAAAAACAAACAAAAATTTGATGTATGAGAATCTAGAGAAGTCCAGAAAAAAAAAGATAAAAGTAGCCTTTTTGTTAATCTGGTAATCGATTTTCGGTTGAAAATGCAAAACATAAAAAAAAATTGTGTCTGCAAGTCCAGAGTAGCCAAGAAAAAGAAAGACAAGTTACCTTTTTGTTTTTTGAGTTCAACAACATTTTTTCCGGTTGAAAATACAAAAACAAACAAACATTTTGTATCTCTGGAAGTCCAGAAAAAGAAGGAAAATGTCACCTCTTTCTGTTTTGAGTTCGGCAACAGAATTTTGGTTGGAATTACAAAAACATACACAAATTCAGTATTTGAAAGTCCAGATCAGTTCAGAAAAATAAAAAATAAAAAAGATACCTTTTTCTTTTTTGAGTCTGGCAACAAATTTTTTTGGTTGAATGGTCCCAGTTCTTTTTTTATTAGTTGCTATAGAATGGTACAGGTCTGCTAAGCATGTTAGAAGCGTTTCCTTGTTTCTTTTGTGCTTTGTTCTGTACTCCAGTACTTTTTCTCTGAATGGTTTGCAAAAATATAAAGCTTGAAGAACACTGTTTGCATAGCAAGTATTTCCAAACTGAAAAAATTAACATATAAAAATAATATATTTCATATGTACAACCAGCACATAGGGCATTACCCTCTACCTTCCAAAGAGAAGGGGGTATTTTATTCTTACTTAATAAGCCCTTATACAACACATAATTTTTTATTTACCTGTCTACCTGGCAAAACTTCTAAAATGAATTGTGTGCCAAGGAGCCAATACACAATACATACAATTGCCTCCTTGACAAATATAGAAAAACACGCAGAAGTAAGCTCTCGGTCTTGTGAAGCCTCAGGAGTATTTTGTGGAGTTAAGGAGTCAAGGATAAATGCCTGAAACGTTTCTGATATGAAATCCTGTTTTTATCTATATAGCTACATAGAGGGGCGTCGTTTGAGCGGGGGGGGTGGCTGGGGCCACATGCCCCTCAGGAAAAAATCATAATAAAGCCCACGCCTTTTGACTATCTAGATATGAGCCCCTCCTACCCCTTAAAAAATGTTGGAGCTACGCCCTTGGCTATCACATAACTGATTTAGTTAAGGAATTAATTAAAAAGGGAGGGGACAGCCCCTTTAATATACGGAATAATTTCTGTTCGCTTTAAGTTTTAACATCGCTTCTTACGTTAAGTTAAAAAAACTAGTTTTTTATTTAATTTCTGAACGCTTTGGAATAAATGCAGGTTTTGATTTTGGCTCACCGTACATGAGTAATTAAAACGATATTTTGCATATTAAATCTAATTTTTGTTTGGCTAAATGACTTTCTCGAAGTTTTGATCGGACGATTTTGAGAAAAAAGAGGCAAGGGAGGGGCCTAGTTTCCCTCCAATGTTTTTGGTTACTTAAAAAGGCCACTAGAATGATTAATTTTATCTACCAACGTTTTCATTAGTAATAAATATACGTAACTGACAAATTAACTTGCGTAACGAACTTCTATATTCATATATTTTTATTACGTATGTCAGGGAGTTCGCCCCCTCGTCAATACCAAGCTCTTTACACTACAGTTTGAAGTTTGTTCCAATTCTTTAAGAATGACCCCTGAATCACAAAGGCCGTTTAATTAGAATAAATAGCTCTTTTGAAATTACTAAAAATACTTTAGCGTAAAGAGCGGGGTATTGGGGAGGGGGCAAACCCCCTCATGTACGCAATAATTTATGTCCGTTTTTAGCTTTAATGTTGCTCCTTACTTTAAGTTAAAAAAATAATTTAATTTCTCGTTTTTTTTAAATAACACTGGAAAATCCACCAACATATAGTTACAACATATACGTAACTGACAAATTAACTTGCGTAGCGAACTTCTATATTCATATATTTTTGTTACGTATGTCAGGGAGTTCGCCCCCTCGTCAATACCAAGCTCTTTACACTACAGTTTGAATTTTGTTCCAATTCTTTAAGAATGACCCCTGAATCACAAAGGCCGTTTAATTAGAATAAATAGCTCTTTTGAAATTACTAAAGAGCGGGGTATTGAGGAGGGGGCAAACCCCCTCATGTACGCAATAACTTATGTCCGTTTTTAGCTTTAATGTTGCTCCTTACTTTAAGTTAAAAAATAATTTTCATTAAGATTCTATGACCTTAAGAGGATGTTTCCCGCTTTTATTTTTAAAAAATAAGGCCAATTTTCGCAGGCTCGTACCTTTTGATAAGTAAGACTAAACTTGACGAAACGTTTATACTTAAAATAAGCATAAAATTCCGATTCTTTGATGTAACTTTTTGTATCAAAATTCCATTTTTTAGAATTTCGGTTACTATTGAGCCTGGTGGCTCCTTACTCCAGTTCGTCACCACGAACTGTTTGATTGGCATTTTCTCAGACACTGCATTCTTTATATCTAAACGAGTTGCGATTATGAAATAGCCTACGCCCCCCCCCCCGAAGCTAAATCCTAATTGAGCTTAAGGTAAAAATTTTAAAAACAAAAACTGTGTAAAACTGTCGTTCAATATAACCTCCTTGATCTCAAGATCCTTTTACGATGTGGCCACTACCGCTTTCAAAAATATTGAAAAAACAAGAATTCTTTCTTTATTTTTCGAAGGTTCTGGGGAAATTTTGAGAGCCCAAAGATTTTTAGATGTTTGGGAAGGCCCCACCTGAGAAACTCTATTTTAAACTATATGACTAAATTAAATGATTTAGTTGAAATTAACCATTTCTTAAATCATGTTGTACTGAAAACTAAACTATTTATGATTGCAATATATCTCTCCCTCAGGCTAAACCCTAGCTATGATTAAGGTTTAATCAAAGAATCACATTGCAATATACTATGCAACAAACTTTTTACACTTTGCGAAGAATAGAAGAATAGAATGAGCGAAAAATTAGAAGAAGCTCCACCTTGTCTCACACCTTGTCTTACGGAGATCTTTAACATAGAAGGATCAGAAGGAGAAGATTTAACATGAAGGAAAGAATGACCATACCAAAATTTTAATAAAGAAACAATAGAAACATTCACTCCATACTTACGCAAAGAAAAAAGGGCTTGGGAGTGAACTATAGAATCAAAAGCCTTATATAGATCTAAAGAACGAAAATAAAGATCATAGCCCTTCCCGGAGGCATCAGAAAGCAGAGTAGAAAGAACTTTACGGGCATGCTGAGATCCCAGATGTGTATAAGGAGGTGGAGCTCCTTATGAAAATACAGCACATGGTGTTTTACACTGCAACAATCTCATACACAGGTGCAATTCAGCACCAAAAGGGTGTTTTTCAACAATATCATAGGCAGCGCAACAGCGCTGCTGAAGTAAAGACCGAAGTGGACACAATATATAAATTTGCTATTTTTTCTCACCAAGGCCCTTCGTATTCGGGCCCGACCAATATTATCGGGCCGATATGGGGTCACAGTCAAATATCTGATATTGAGCGATTGTTTTTATTTTTTTTAATGCACATCTTATCCAAAAGATGGGACCAGATTTCCTCAGGTAATTTTTGCTTATCCAGCCCTTGGAGAATGAGCCACCAACTAAATCTGACCATGGTAGAGAGGGCAGCAGAGGTGAGCCAAATGAAGTTAAAGTATATTTGTTGTCAATGCTTGTCAATACACACCTGGTGCAGCAATGTTTGAAATATATGGTAAGTTCAAGAACGTATAACTTATACGTTCTTAAGGGGGTGTCGTAAGGTGGAAAGTGGAGGGGAGTTTCAATGTGTCAGTGCCGCGTACAGACACCTCGGAAAATTTACCTATAAAATGTAACCTATGCGTCCACATTTGTCGGCATATTGGACGATTTTGCCGACACATTCTTTAAAACCTTCACCAAAATTAAAACCCTAGCTGCATCCCTGTATCTAATGTGCATAGCATGGATTTGTTAGTAAGAGATCGTATCATATGAATTCAAAGCGAGTTTTCACATTAATATGTGAATGATTAAAATACATAATACAAATTCCCGCTATCGAAATTTGAGTTTCGAATAATCAATTTCGATAAATATCTAAACTTCTTTCTATTAGACTTTCATGTTTTTGTGTTTATGTAGTTAAGTTGGCTTAAAACAGTTTTACTGTCTAGACTAGAACTTTTTTGATTTAATTGTTTTTCTAAATCTTTCTAAATAATTTTTTTTGCATTATTTGGAATCCAAATTGATTTATTGAGGCTGTTCCTTGATGAGTAATATCCCTTGGAGAAACACGAGAGTATGAATATGGGCTTAGAATGCAGAATTTTTCTTTAGGTAACGTATTTTTCCGGGGGGGGATTTATCGGCAAATTATATAGGTACCGTATTGGTGCGATACCGAAATATAGGTATCGGTATCAGACCCCAAAAATACATATCGGTCGGACTCCGGTCAGGTTGTCATAAGGTCGTAACTCAGGAATGACAAAGGGTATTAAGAACTTTCAGGAAATGGTAACAGGGATGATTATTTGACCAAAAAGGCAAAATTTATATGCTACTGCTACTACTACTATTACTACTGCTTTTGTAGTGACTGGTACTAAGGCTGAGGATATTGACGAAAAAATTTGAGGAAATGTTGAGGGGAAAGTTGGACTAAATCGAAACACGCTATGCGCACCCAGATTGTCCGAAGAGCGAATCAGTAATGTCTTAGGAGCGGCTTACCGTATCAAGCTGAAACTTCTAGGGCATCAGAAGGGTGGGGGGAGGTTCAACTGACCGAAATGCAATATGAACAGACTACTTCTGCTACTATTACTAGTGCAACTACTGTTACTGCTACTGCTAAGACCAAGGGTGTGAAATGAAAATTTGAGAGAATATTGAGAGGGAAGCTGATATAGATCAAGATACACAATGTGGATGCAGGTTGTCAAAAGGGCGTACCTCCGGAACGGCTTAGGTTATAAGTTGGAACTTTCAGGGAATGCTTAGGTGGAAAATCAGTTGATCAAAAGGCAATATATACACGCTACTACTAATGCTACTACTACTACTATTGCTCCAACTACTAATTCTACTGCACCTATTACTAAGCATAAGAGTATAAAGGTGAAAATTTCAGGAAATGTGAAGGGGAAAATTGAACTAAATTAAAACGTACTATTGGCATAAAGGCTATCAAAAGGACATATCGACAATATCATAGCAACGACTAATTAAATTAAGTCAAAACTTCAAGGGCTTGATGAGGGGATCTTCAACTGACCAAAAGACAGTATACTACTATTACATTAATACTACTACTGTTACTAGTACTAGTGCTTTTACTGCTAATACTACTACAAGTCCTACAGCTAGTAGTAGTTGTACTACTACTACTGTAACTACTACTACAACTAAGGCTAAGGGTATGAAGGTGAAAATTTCCGGGGGAAGTTGAAAAGAATCAAAACACGCTGTGTACATGCAAGTTGTCAAAAGGGTGTATCGGGAATGTCTTGAAAACGGCTTCGCGAATGAAATTGAAACTTGCATGGCTTGTTGTTTGCATGCTACTATTACTACTGCTACTATTGAACTCAACCAAAATAGCTTAATTGTATTCAGGTCCTCAAAATAGACCAGGTTTTCAAAATATCCAGGTGAAACTTCCAGAACTTCCAGAGTAAACTCCTAAAGGAGAAACTCCTATGAAGGAGAACTTCATAAAGTAGAAACTTCCAGAGAGTTTTTGTTGCTTTAGAACCAAACCAAAATGCATTTTGCGCATGCTGGTTGTCAGTAAGAAGTCTCAGCAATACCTCGGGAACTATTGAGGGTTTGAAGTTCAAACTTTCAGGGCTACTATTTTACAGGGCTATTTTCAGGGCTACTAAACTTACAGGGCTTCTTTACTATTTCTGCTCTTACTATTGAACTAAACCAAAAGGGTATAAGTGGATCCAGGTTGTCAAAATTGCATAGATAGAATTTTTTTAGGAACACAATAGGGTATAAAGTTTCATTATCAGGGAAAGTGTGAGGTTTAAAACTAAATCAAAAGACACTACGTGTGTCCAGATTTTCAAATGGCTAGGCTATATATTATTAAAAATTATGGAACATTTTGTCAAACAAACCAAAACGTAGATTTTAAAGAGAAAAACTGATAAGACTTAAAACATTATTTTCTTTGCCAATGAAAAAGAGTATGTCAATAAAACGAACAAAATTAGTTTAAAGAACTTTATCCACAAAATAACTTTTTTAAAGAAAAGTAAAGAGCTACAATAAACCAAAGATGAGGAAAACAGAGTCAAATGATTTTCCAAGCGTAAAACTACCATAAATAACCGTCAATAAGTAAATGAAACCAAAAACGAACAGAAATTAGAAAAAAGGAAGAAAAAACTACTCTTAGATAATACAAACTGCTTTCATTAATTTTTTTTGCACATCTACTATCTATAATATTATTTTTCTAAAGCTTTTACTCACAAACTTAGCAATACATGGTAATAAAATGTCCCTGGTCTTCGTCATTATTTAAAATTTTCCTTGTCACATGCTCTTTCTGTAAAACTGTATCAGCTTCGTAAGCCACGTGTAAACTGGCTTTAAAACCAAACCTTAATGGATTTATAACCATTTGATATCTTGATCACCACTTCCCTGGATGATGGTACTTATTGCTGATGTTACATAATAAGCATTTTTTAGAAATAACGTATGATTCCGCAGTCCAAATTCCCTACCTTAATATAGATGGCGTGTTTTATTTATCTTTATTCATCTGAAAATATACATACAATATTACATTTTACTTTTCCGCTAAAGGCTATTTGGCGTGTAAAGGAAGGAGAAGATAAACAAGGCACTTACTCAGAGAAAAAAAATTAATATAACTTACTCACAGAGAGAAGAGCAAAAAGGAGAAGAAAAGAAAATATAAATAAAATCAAAGATACAGAAAACAAAACCAAATAGACTAATAGAATGAATACACTAAAGTAATTAAGTAGATCCGCAATTACAATTGACTCTGGTAGCAACTATCATTGTTTTTCAATGCAGCAAAGTTCTGATTATAATAGTCATAAACTTTGAAATATACACTCAACAGAAACCTGGCTATGATAGAAAGTCTCAATAGAACTATACAGTAAACATTTCGACTAACCACTTAAAACAGACTTTGGGTCATGTTGGGATATTGGTACTATGAAACAATCAAAAATAAACTTTGAATATTGGAGTACGCGACTGTTCCTTTGAAACCACAGTCAAAGGGAGACCTTAGAACCCAACGCCTTAAAAATCTATCATTAATAAAATTTAAAAAAAAATATGTTTGAAAATTATTATCATTACGAAGATAAAGACAAATATGCTACTTCTATTGAGATCTGAATTATACATAAAAAAAAGAAGAAAAAATTTCAAAAGCAATGTTTTTGGATTATTCTGACAAAAAAAGTTGGTTTTCATTCGTATTAATGTAAAAATGTTTTCCAAAAAAATATTTTGGAAGAAAGGTACAGGAGATTTTTAAAACCTTTAAACAAGAAGAAATAAAGGCACATAGGCCTACTAAGCCAAACCTAAAATTATCAAAAATAATATGTATATAAAAACAAATAAATAACAGCAATATTAATAATATACAACAGTCGCAACTGATCCACGTAGGTCACAGAGCTATTAGAGTTACTTAGGTGAGAACACAAAAGCAACTTAGTAAAAAAGTATAGGCTAAAAATTGAAACGAAATTAATTATTCTATACCGAAATAATCCTCTTGTTAGCTATTACTGAAGAAATTGAATTAAACTTAAAATTTTATTTTAAAATAAAAATAAAAAACCTAATTCTGATAAAAATCTAAACGAAAAACCACGTTAACTTTAAACAAACCCAAATCACCACTAAATTACTTATCACTGCGGACAGTGAGGATACCATCCCTTAAAAGGCCCTAAGGACTAGAGTGTTAACACCACTTTACTGAAAACAAAATAGGTTTTTGGAAAGTTTTTTTAATTAAAAAATTGAAAAGTTAAATGTTGCTCAACTTTCAGTAATTCTGATTCTTATATATCAGTATATTTGACACAATAAATTCAGTTTCATTTCTCCCATCTCCGATAAAATTGTTATTAAAGTTTTCTTCCTTTTGAATCCATTAATTTCAAATGTGTAGAAGATCAATTACCAAATCATTTATTGATTTGCCATTCAAATACGATGATTTCTATAATTTCGGACGGAATGAAATCAAAAGGAAAAACAGCAACAAAAAACATTTCCTTTTAAAATAGCCTAACTAAATTAAGTCAGAAATATATTTACTTTTAGAAATTGTTCAAGAAATTGTAACTTTAAGTTATCTGTCAAGTTGATTAGTTATTAATTTATATTGTTGCAGTTATGACAAAGAAAAGTAAATTTTCCTGTAACGTTGCTGGTTTAAAAAGGGAAAAATTACCCAACCCCAAAGATTTTGAAAATACTTTTTTTTATCTTGATTGAAAATTTGCATAAAAACAAAATCCACCCCCCCCCCCCTGTAAATTTTGGAAAATATTTTTTTGGTATCAGTAACAATTGAAAAAACCATAGCCCCCTTCCCCTTTATTTTCATGAACAGGCACACCTGCTCTCTTTGTGATAATTTCTGTTAACACTGAATTTGGCTAGGTTTTCATTTTAATTTCTCAGAAACTAAACACGAATCAGGAATAATAAATTCATGATTAAGAAATAAATAGACTATTAATCTAAAATTAAGAAAATGAAAGCAAAAAAAACATTACTCCCAGTAGCACCAAAAATATACCACCTACCATATTTACTTTAAAGTGATAAACAAGAAAATAGGAAACAAGTCTGTTCTAGCCTAAAAGGAAAATTTTAAGACACAATGAAATGATAGAATTACACTAATTAGAATTATATATATCATATGCACTATTTTCATGATATTAAAAATAAGCAAAACTTACATTTACAAGTCCAAAATAGCGCTCTGAGCTTGCAATAACTTCATTACTAATTTCTTTTTCAAGTTGAGATGCATTACTCCCCTAAAACACACAGTAATTTAATCAGGGGGCAAAGAAGATTAAAAATTCACACTGACTTACTTGAGGTTGGTGTAGGTGCCATATAGGTGCTCACAGTCAATCACTCTTAGAGAATCAGAGAAAATCTCCTTTGGGGGGGGTAGCCAATGGTGCTGTGAGTTCACACTAATTTCCTTAAGGTTGAAATTTCCTTAAGGTGTGAAATTCACACTGATTTACTTAAGGTTGGTGTAGGTGCTCACAGTCAATCACTCTTAGAGAATCAGAGAAAATCTCCTTTGGGGGGGGGGGGGGGGGGTAGCCTATGGTGCAGAGAGTAATTTTTTACACAAAATCAGTACAACCCTTACTAATTGCAATAATTTATTCAATTACTGCCAGAAAATGATTTGTAAGTACCTCTGAAGCAGCTCACCCCTTACCCTTCTGTCTTCTCATTACTTTCCTAATTACAGTTCCCCTCATTTCAAATTACAGTAATAGAAATAGTTTTAAGCATTTCTGAAGTAGTTCACACCCACTCATGACTTCCCATTACTTTCCTAAAATACACAGTTTTTTTGTTTTTTTTTTTTTTACTAAGGAGCAGACAGGACAAGGCAGATCAAACTTACTTGCTTGAGCTAAGACATATTCAGGAGCTCTATAGGAGAACACAATTAAGTGATATGGGGGAAATCAGAAGCTATTTCATTAGAGGATATAGTTATAGTGCTTTGAGGAATATTTCACCCAAAAAAATATAGCCTTTGTCCATTTAAATGCTTCTTTGAAATTGCTGCAAAAAATTAATTTTTTAGCATCTCTGAAGCTATTCATCCCCCTCCTCATTATTTCTTGAAAAAGGACAGTTTCTTTAACTAGGGTGGACATAATGCAAAGAAGAATCTGACTGAATTGGGCTAAAGCTTAGGTAAGCACTGGTGGTTCACCCTCCTCCTCAATAATTCCCTACAATAACAATTCTTAAGTTAAAAAAAAATGAGGTAGGGTAAAGAATAAAAATCACTTGTTTGAGCTAAAACATGTGCAGGCAAGCCGTAGGCAGAAAATAATTAAATGCTCAAGGTACATCAGAAGGTGTTTCATCAGAAATGTCATCTACAATGTTTTACAATATGTTTTAAACAAAAAAGGTGCAACCTTTGTTCATTTAAATGCTGTCCTTCATTATAGGTTAATGCAAGAAAAAGATTTGCAAGAATCTCTGAGTTGGTTCGCCAGGGATAAAGTCAAATGCTCCTGGGATGTCAGAAGATATTTAATTCAAAAGTGTAGTCGACAAGAAATGTTTTACACAAAAAAGGCACAAGCATTTTTCATTTAAATGTTATCCTTAATTACAGATTACCACAAGAAAAAGATTTGCAAGAATCTTCCAGGTGGTTCACCCTCCTCCTCATTAATTCCCTACAATAAACAATTCTTAAGAAAAAAAATAAGGTAAGGTAAGGTAAGAAAAAAAACTCCCTTTTTTGAGCTAAGACAGGTGCAGACAAGCCTTAGGCAGAAAATAATTGAATGCTCAGGGTAGATCAGAAGATATCTCATCTGAAATATCATCTACAATGTTTTACACCAAAAAAGTATAACCTTTGTTCATTTAAATGCTTCTTCCAAAATAATTTTACTTCCAATAATAATGTTACTATAATAATAATGTTATTTCCAAAATAATTTGTTAGCTCCTCTGTATTAGTTTGCTCATAAGCATCTCTCCAGTGCTTCCAACAATAATCACAAGCCAAAACAGTATTTACATTAGGCCAGCAGCTGAATATTATAATTAATATATAAAAACTTTAAAAAAAACACAGATAAGTAGCAAATTGGCACCTACACAAAGAATAATGTCACAAAAACCAACAATAACTAAATAATCATAATATCTAATATGCTATCAATTAGGGGCGAAAATGATACTATCAGCCTATATTGGTCACAAGAATTATAACCACTGTTGTTTACATGATAGAACTCTTTTAGAAATTGAATATTATACATCATTCTAACCTGCCAACAAATGCAGATTAGGAACCCCGCACTCCACTACCAATCCCACTCCCTTGTCCACACGTAAGCCGAAAAACTACTTAGCAAAATAGGAGGTGCCCCATGCAGGAACAGAACAAGCATAACATCAAGAAATATCTTCTATTGTGTCTGTAAATAGTCTACATATAACATTAATTAAAGTGAACAAACTTATTAGGGCTACCTACAAGGATTAATGATATTTTCCTGTTTCTTGTGAATAATATCATCAAAAATGGACTGTTTCGAAACAGGAAATATTGACTAATTTGTGACATTTGGGTTTTTTCACCAAAAGTTCAAACACTTTTCTTCAGTTTTATGTAAGTAAAATTGCTTTGCAACTTTAGAACTATGGCTACCTGCAAGATTTAATGATAATTTCCCGTTTCTGTGGGAAAATATCATCAAAATAAACTTACTATGGCTACCTGCAAGGTTTGATGCTATTTTCCCGTTTCTCCAGGAATAGATTATTAAATACAGACTTTTTTGAAATTTTGCGACACTTGGATATTTTCCCCAAAAGTTAAAAAATCTTTTCTTAATTTTTATTTAGACACAAAATAAAAAATGTTATATGTTATATTACATTTGACATTAAATTAAGTGAACAACTTACTAGTGCTAACTACAAGGATTTATGACATTTTCCTGTTTCTATGGAAACACGGAAATGGACTGTTGTTAGAACAACACTCAATCAATCAATTTCTTAAAGCAATGACTAATTCTGTGACACTAGGATTTCCCCCCCCCCAAAAAAAAAAAGTTAAAACGTTTTCCTTCAGTTTTATGTAAACACAGTTGCTTTAGAACTATTTTTAAGTTTTTTATTAACCTTTCAGCAAATTTTTGTGTTTTTTTCTGAATTTTTAGCTTTAACTTGGTCAAAATCTGCAATAAAATTGTCTACATTAGCCCTATGACTTGATATAGGGAAATATAACATACGAATCGCATTTTGGTGTGTCAGCTGGTTTCAAGAGACCCCCTCCTCCCCACAAAGTGACTTGACACCACATATTTTTTACTACTTGCAGTTGAATGAAAAAAAGATATTTCACTTTTTTTGCTAAGATTATAACTTCAAAAAATGTAGCAAAACAAATAAATTACTATAACTATTTAAACAGAAATGGTTGAAAAAAAAATGCAAAAGTGGAGTTAGATAAGGTGTCATAGAGTAGGGTATCAAGTCACCCTACTCTATGTTACTTCAGTCCATTTGTCTCATAAAGATTATAGTTTGTTTTCCCTTGTTTACTTTTCTTTGTTAATTCTAGAGCATAATAAAGATAGTTGGTTCTTTCCCCAACTGTAATTGGACATTACTCCAAAACCTTTCAAAAATTACTCAATTCTTTTAATTCTGACTTAATGTCTATATCAGTAAAACTCTGCTTTTTTTGAAATAAAATCCATAGATTCCTTTTTAAAGGGAGGGAGGCTATGTTTGTACTTGAATATACATTTAATGCATTGAGGGTCCTAATAAAGATATCAATTTATAAGATTCTGGGACAATGGTTTGGTGCTGGTAGTACACGTTTCTGTATGACAGAAAAACTTAGATGCTTACATTCAAGTCCCTTTTCCTCTGTTGAAGTTGGTATCTTTTCCTCAAATTGAACCATTAGTATTATACCAATTTTTGCTAACTGCAATGGAAACGTGTTTCTCTGATCTACAACACATCTTCTCTAATATTTATATTAATAACTATATTATTCATTCTATAATTACTACATCAGTATATAATTACTTACTATATTATATACTATAATTACTTCTAAATTATTTACTATCATACTTCTTTGATATTTATTTACTTAATAATATAAGTCAGTTTTGTGTTTTTAGGCACAAATACATAACTGAAAACACCAAGTTCTGCACCTAATTTGTTCCTAGATTTACAGGGAGGCAGTGATAATTATATACGAATTTATTTTTGCACCACCATTTTTAACCTTTGTAGGGAAACTAGGGCCAATTGTATCAAACAATTCGTCCTGAAGTACTGAGGGAATCTAATCACAGACAAATATTTAAAGGTTGATCTTAATCTTGGAAAATACTGCCAATTTGGAACATGGGACATAAAAGTATCTGAATCACTGACAGATTCAATTATTGATAGATTCAATCTAAGACATGTTTTGTTAATAAGAACAATATTTTAGTAGCCAAGGCTGTTAGGGTAGTTATGTTGAGGCTAAATATTCAAAAAGAAAGTTTTCCAAGGTTGTAGTCAGCCAATCGCGACAGGTCTTGTCTTCATGGTCAGCCCATCCCACCTATCTCAGACTATATGCATCATACCCAAGATTGTGAACCTATTCTCCATGTTTGTGAAGGATATATTTGAAACAAAATATTTGTGCAATGTTAGACACTGGCCAAGCAGGGCAATACCCCCAGTACGTGTATGGTGCCTAGTCTTGAACAGAAATTTTGATTAAAATATATCGTTCATGGACAGTAGGTTCTTAAACTTGGACATTACCTTAAATAACACTTGCTGTTGATATGATGAATGTTGTATATCCCATGTTCATTGGTGGTAATAACCTGACTTGTCTAGAGTGTTCTCAATGATGCATCATGGTTTGTTGAACCACTCTCTGTCCATTGACAATTTGAATGCAATCCATGCTGCCAGAGGTTACTGAATTCTCAGTGAAAGAGTTCCATGAGCTGATAATTCTACACGTAAAAAAACTTGTTTATCAGACTGGGATTTGCTTATTATTTGAAAGCTTGTGAGACTTGTGAGGATGAATTTTGTATATCCCATATTCATTGATGGTAATAATCTGACTTGTCTGGAGTGTCCTCAATGATGCATCACGATTTGTTGAACCACTCCCTGTCCACTGACAATTTGGATGCAATCCACGCTGCCAGAGGTCACTGTATATAGTGAGAGAGTTCCATGAGCTGATAATTCTATAGGTAAAGAACTTGTTTCTCAGACTGGGAGGTGCTTATTGTTTGAAAGCTTATGAGACTGATGTCTAGTTTTTTTTAGCCTTGATCTTGTTGACTAGGCATGCAAAACATTTCCCAACTCTAGCCTTGGTCAAATTAAAGTCTTGTAGAGCTTGGTCATACCAGTTCAGGATCTTAAAGTGAATGTCCTTTTAATTACCCTATGTGTGTGATTGGCCCTGACAATAGCTGCTTACACATGGAGAAGAAAACTAAGCTCATTGTCAACCATTAAACCATGGTCTCTTTCTGAAAGGGCTCAGGACATATCTTTGCTGGATCCATCACTACAATCCATATTGTACTGGGTGCATGGGTTTTTCTTTACAAGATGGATGGTCTTACATTTGTATGCATTGAATTCCAGCTTAAAAATGTTAGTCCAGTGTGTAAATGCATTGAGATCTTGTTGAATTGGCAGCACAATCTTTACTCTGTGTCTGTTTGATCAATATGTTCAGAGTCATCTGTGTACAGTCTTACTCTGCTGTCTAGGATTGTAGTCACATCATTTATGTATATATTGAATAGGGTAGTCCCCAAGAATGTATCTTGGGGCACTCCACTTCCCACTTCAGCCAGCTTAGTGTCTTTCTTTCCTTGCCAAATATTCTAACCATTTGATTTGTAAGAAGCTGGATCACACTCAACTGCATCCTCATTTACACTAATGGCTTGAAGCTTGATTTGGAGTCTTGTTTGGCAGACCTTTGCCCTTTTGCCCAGTCAAAGTGTTTTCCCCAGTCCACAAAACGTCAACTTGAAGCCCCCTGTTCTAGATGGTCAGTGACACATTCATATGAATTGGTTAGGTTTGTTTCAACTGACAAATCAGTTCTAAAGCCATGTTAACATGACACAAATAGTTGATTGGCGAGTGTTTCAATATTGCTGTGTTAACAATCCCTTCATGTAGCTTTCCAGCTGCAGAAGTAATGGTGACTTGCTGGTAATTCCTTGTGGGATAGTCCATTTCAGACCAACACAGCTAAAAATCAAATTATACCAAGATTTGCACCAAATTATAGCTATTTATATGAGCTCTAATATGGTATGCACCACAAGTACACAAATACAAAATTCTGCCCCCCTAAAAAAAATTAAAAAGCTACTTTTTTAAATAGTTTTCATAAGAAATACATTTTGTTTACTTGTGTACAATATAAAACATGATAACAATAAAACACATAAAAATTTCAAATTAGCAATCTGATATGTTCTTGAGTTATTATTGAAAAAGTACTAAGGGGTTTCTGACTTTCAGAAATAACATACACCAAGTAGATGGTGAAACTGTGCTAAGCATTGCAGGGTCTGTGCCATGCATGGTAAAACTATGCAGCACAAATGGCACTCCAAGATGAATACCAGGTGATGGAAACTGGGTGACACCTCTATAAAAAGGTTACAAGTTCTTAGTTATTCACTGATGTATACATTTAATTTTGATTCCTGTTTGGTAAGAAGATATTAACTTAAATTACTGAAATTGCAGCTTGGAGCAAATCTAGGGATCTTCCATCATTGTAATGCTCTATTACAACTTCTGTAGGTTGTTTGATGTGGTTGCTTGCTACATTTGAAGGTTGAGGACTCAACAGCTTCCTAGTTGTACAGGAAATCTTGCTGTCATTCTTTGTCAAGATTTTGATTGAATACATCTCTCAAATCAGCAGTCACTGTATCTTCAGAGAGTTGATTCCACAAGTTTGTTACTTGCTGCTTGTAGGAATGACTCCTTTCTCAGATTGAGGAGCATCTCTTGAAGAAATTTTTGGAATGCCATCTTGTCACAGAACATTAGATGGGGGCAAGGAGATCAGGGAGAATATTTTTGGAAATAATTTCGCAAGCCATAATCAGATATTAAGCTTAAATTGTCCAATAATTTGAGCAGGTCTATTGCTGCCTTTTCTCTCTATTTGCAATTAACTGAGGGGTTGCTTACTTTTAACCACATGGTATAGGCTAAATCTTGGAGTGTCAAGTGTGCTACAGAGTTCCCCCAATGCTTGGCACATACCACCTGGAGTAAGTGATTTGTGAAAACTGGCAACCTTTCTGTATTTACTTGTGTTTTAAGCTCATACTAATCAAAACGACATGTTTTTCTCCAATATTTTAGAAAGGTGTTTTTTCTCAAAATTGCTTTTTTATTTAATAGAATTTCCTAGAGAAAAAAAAAATTCATTTTCAAAAGTACAATCATATTAAAGATTATTCAATAGTTATAATCTGAAACAAGTTTCATGACTTTGTCTTAATTAGGAGCTGAGATATTCATGTTTGAAGATTAAATCCTGAAATCCGTGTTATTTTTAAAAATAATGATTAATTCCCCAAAATTTACACAAGAAAAAATATAAAACTTTGCAAATAAGCTAATTTTACAGCCAAGAATAACTAAGAATAACTCAGAAAAGCCTTAAAGTCTACTACATATGATGCTTTTAGAAGACTAGGACTTGGCTACTAAGAATTGGCTGGCTACAATCAAGAAAAAACATTTTTTAACATGTAAACTCTAACAAAATTTACCCTTATATCCTACCCTATATAAGTAAAATGTTATGGTTCACAACACTTACCTTCAATTGAAAGTATCAATGATAGAGTCTGTCTATGATTTAAACACTTTAGTCAAATTTAAGAATGTACATCTTAAATTTTTCAACTTAGGCAATTTAGGGCAGCATTTTTCAAGTTAAGGCTCAAGAGTAAGGAGTGTGTTTGTGATAATTATCAACTGTTAACTATCATCTATTATTTACATACTGCACTTTTTGTGACCTTCTCATTTGACATACATTCTGTCAAATGAGCAACCATCTTTCAATACTTTACTTCTTAATTATAATCACAGTGGCTTCTAGTATACTAATCATTACTCTAAAATACATCTTCCTATTTTCTTAAGCTTTTTTCAACAACAAAAAAACCCTCCTCACCTTGGTGTGAAGTCAATTATCTCCAAATCCATTTACCACTTCTTCCTAATATAAGCAGCTACCAACTTGGATGTATTCAACTTCAATCTTAAACCCAAATATTGTACCCTGAAGTCTCAAAACCTCCAAATTCATTTATTTGACTAGTATCCCAGACTCCCAAATCTTATCCATAATCTGATTTTAATGGTATTTTATTGTCCCATTTAATACTGTGCTCTCCCATGGTATTTGAACAAAATCCATCGAAATGTCCATTTAAAAACGGATAAAACACACCCATGCTTAATTGCTGCCTAGGAACTAATCTAGTGACAAATTTAACTATCATCTACATCTAGAATTGTTAATGTTGCACATTGTCAAAATAGTCAAATTAACAATATGCTTATTGAGGAAATTTAGACAAGTCCAATGGTGAAACAATGCCCTTTCTAGTTGTTATGAAAAGGATTTTATGGTGGTTTAACTGTTATAGGAATGATTAGCTGCCCACAATAATATTTTCTATATATAGCCTCTTCAAGGGGTCAAAACAAATGACAGCCTAATGGGCAATGTCAGGTCTGTAGGGGTGATTTAAAACTGCTATGAAGTGTTTCTTGATTTAGCAGCAGCAAATATAGTTGTGTATTTTCACAGAGAAAAATCAAACCTTTACCATAGTCGAACCATACCCTCCCCCAAATGTGCATGTATATATATGCCCTGAATTGTGTATTTGCAATGAATTTTCTGTTATTTTATCAACTTCTAAACCAATTTGAAGAAAGAGCAACTTATATTCAATGCATATTTGCAACCCAGAGTATATATTTACGCATTAAGGGGATGGGTGTAAAGTTAACTTTCAATGCAAACAAAGATTTGGATTCAGGATGAAACAACGAGTCTAAAGATGTGTCAATTTCTAAGCTATCTCATTAGTGCTGTAATTAGAAAATTTATGGCTGTTTGAACAAATCATTGTGGACTCTTGACTAAAGGTGACAATGTGCACCCATATGTGGCACTGCTAAACCAAGAAATAATTTAGTGGTGGAAAATTCTTACAAAATCCTCTTGCTGCTCAAACATACTCTTCAGGTTCTCATGCTTTGAGACCCCTTACATAGGCTTTACACAGAAAACATTTCAGATTTAATAATGAAGATAATAATCAGGTGCAAAAGTAGCAGCAAGAGCAAGCCAAAGAGTTTGATATGAAACTAAACTTGTGGCTCTACCACAAACTGCTCTTGTGGCTCTACCACAAACTGCATTAAGAAGGAATCATGATTTCTAATACATGGGGATTCACACATGCCAGATAGCAGTGCTTTCATTACTTCGGTTAAAGCATGATTGTGCTTTGCAGAAGCACAAAAAAAAACAACTGTTTCTTGTATAACTCAAATGGAGTTTCTAACCCTTTGGACAGAAGAACTTTCTGACATAGAAAAACCGCATGGTTGAAGGAGGAATAAAAAAAAATTAGAACAATAAAGAGACAAGTGTATAGATGTTGCTAAGGATTGTTTTGAAAATTAGCTTAAGTCTTGGAATGGTTAAATAGGTAATTTCTGAGTTCCAAGATCTTCCTTAAATTCCATTATCCAGGCATGAAAGGAAAGTTTGTTGCAATACACCTGCCAGTGATGACTTTAAAATTTGGTTGAAGACTCTGGGGTGTCTCAGCATGGATACCCCCCCTTCTGCTTCCAGTCCTATTTTAAACCATGCTTGAATGGCTCTGGGTTTTGAGATTGGATGCTTTCATTGATCAAGGGATTCCAAAGTGGAGCAACATGGTTGAAAAAGAAGTGGTAGCATTCTCTGTGGATGGTAGTTTGTTTGGTCATTTTCTGGGAGTTTCCCAGGTTCTCTGGTTGAGGTTGATGGGAAGAAGGCTTGATCTAGTGTTGGTTTGCAGATAGTTAAAAGCTGGTATTACCTATAAAAAATAGGTAATTTCTGAGTTATTTTGATTTATTCCTTAAATTCCATTATCCAGGCATGAAAGGAAAGTTTGTTGCAATACATCTGCCAGTGATGACTTTAAAATTTGGTTGAAGACTCTGGGGGGTCTCAGCATGGATACCCCCCCCCCTTCTGCTTCCAGTCCTATTTTAAACCATGCTTGAATGACTCTGGGTTTTGAGATTGGATGCTTTCATTGATTAAGGGATTCCAAAGTGGAGCAACATGGTTGAAAAAGAAGTGGTAGCATTCTCTGTGGATGGTAGTTTGTCTGGTCATTTTCTGGGAGTTTCCCAGGTTCTCTGGTTGAGGTTGATGGGAAGAAGGCTTGATCTAGTGTTGGTTTGCAGATAGTTAAAAGCTGTATTGACATCATTGCTTTTCTTTTGGTAAATAAGGGTTGTAATGTCCAATTTCACAAGCTTCTCATGGTAAGGGAGGTTCCTCAAGTTGTATGGGATTTGGTCAAATGCTGGACACCTTCTATGAGTTGTTTGTTTCCCTTGAATTGAGGGGAGGTGAGTTTCATACTCTTTAGACTTCATACATTTCAGACTCTAGTGGTGGTCATCCTATAGAGGTGTACAGCTTTTGGTAAATGTTGAACAGTTCACATAAATGACCAATGAATAACATGAACATACCAATTGACACCTTTTTTATGCTCTTTCTGAGTATAATAATTGCTTTACTCACAAATAGTGGCAGATCTAGAGCAAAATCTAGGGGGGGGGAGTGAAAAAGGTGCCAATAATTGACAAAATTGACAAATTTATTCTAAAAAAGAGTAAAAAAGAAATAAAAACAGGATAAGAGGGCACCAGAAAAAATTCTGGGAGGCCTAGGGTCCTCCCAGCCTCCTGGACCTGTCAGTGCTCACAAATTCAATTTTAACCTGGCCTAACCTTTCTAACCATAACCAAATATATTGCCCAAATTATGTATTTCCTATGTTTTTATTGATTAGCAAATTCATCACTATAAATTCAATTTATGAGTAAACAAGTTTTAACAAGACTGATGCTGATGGAGGCATATAAGCAGTGTATAAAATAGGAGAAAAATGTATTAGCCTATCTTTGAGGGTCTGTAAATGGTTGAACTTGCAAGTAAAGCAATTATTACATTCAAAAAGAGTATGAAAAAAGCCATCAAGTGGTATGTTCACTTTATTCATAGGTCATTTATGTGAATTGCTCAATACTTATGCTACCTTTTGATAACAAGTTGGATGCAACTGACATATGTTCCAGGAAATATTTTGCTGTTCTTGACTTATGAATTATTGACTTATGAATGAAGTGAACATACAACTTGTTTTATGCTCTTTCCAAGTAAAATAGTCACTTTTGCTGCAAATGAATTTTACCCCCCACCCCTAGGCTATAAATAGCAATTCAGGGTATGTATTTGTATATTGGGGGGAGGGAGGGAGAAAAGTTTATTTTTGATGCAAATGAGAGGTAAGTTTAAACTTTACTCCAACCCCTGTAATGTGCAAATATATATCATGCATTGGTATATGTAGGAGTAAATCAATTTGCAGCAAAAGCGATTATTTGAAAAAAAAAAATGATTATATTTGGAAAGGACATAAAAAAAAGCAGAGTGATATGTTCACTTTATTTGTAAGTTTATAATATGAACAGCAAAAAATTGGGTAAAATTCTAGTTAATTGACTTCTTGCTATCTCAGGAAGGGTTTAGGTTAGGAAAATGAAACTTTCAGGGATGAATCTATAGACTAAAGTATGGCCCGGGAAGGTAGTTTGAAGCAACTACCTCTACTCCTTCTCTCTCTAGAGGGCTCTGACCTTTGATGACCTTTAAAGATATGTGTGTTACAAAAGTGAAACCTTCCAAAATAGATCTTCTGCTTAATTGAAGTTCAACAAAGCTGTTTTCAGCTTTGTTAAAGCTGAAAACTTTAACACTTTAACTTTGTTGAAGCAACTAGTAACTGAAAATTATGGTAAAATGTTGTTTTATCAAAATTTCAATAGGTATAGACCTGTCATGTTGGCAAATTTCAGGGCCCTCTATAGGGAGAAGGAGTGCAGAGGCGCCATTTGGACCAAATCTTGGGGTGGGCATAAACTCCATCTTGGACCCCCCCCCTGACTCACTTTGTGTCATGTTATCATCTAGGAAATGGGCATTTGACAGAACCCAAGAATTTTTTTTATGTATCTTACCTACTTTCAAAGTTTACAATAATTAATAGCAAATAGCATTATTACCCCAAGGGTTGTCAAGTAATTATGCTCTTTGGTTAATAGGCATGCAGTAACTTCAAATCAATTGGACAGAATGGATTATGTTGGACATAGTGGATTATTATGGCCAGCAAAGGGCCCTCCCTTTGTGGTGGAAGCTTGGACCCCCCTGGAAAATCTGGGTGGGCATTTGCCCACCCCTGACCCCCCCCCCCCCCCAAATGGCACCTCTGAAGGAGTGGAGGAGGGTACTTTAAAATACCTTCTCGGGACATACTTTAGCCTGTAGACCCATCCCTGACAGTTTCATTTTCCTAACCTAAACCCTTTTGAAGATAGCAAGAAGTCAATTAACTAGAATTTTACCAAATATTGACCAATGTTTGGTAAAATTCTAGTTAATTGACTCATCCATTTCATCCCTGAAAGTTTCATTTTCCTTACCTAAACCCTTCCTGAGATAGCAATAAGTCAATTAACTAGAATTTTACCCAATGTTCCTTAGAACATATGTTAAAACAAGGAATCTAATGCTAAGCTAGACAACTTTTTAAGTTTAACAGGCCAATGTTTCTTCTAGAAGAAACATTGAATTGTCCACCTGCATACTTATTCTAGACAAACATCCAGCTTCTGTCCTAAAAGGTTTTTCCAATTCATATCCACTGAAGATTTACCTTGCAGCCTAGGCTAACCTTTCTTAAGAGAAAGGTACCCTGGGCTATTGAGGCCTTAGAATAATGAGTTTTAGATGTAAAATTCTTTTCCCTGACCTCTAATCTACTTCAATTTATAAGAATAATAATTTTGGAACAGGAGCGTCAGGTCAAAGATAGCACTGAATAAGGAATCTAGGCTAATGAGGCTTGACCTAGGGTGGCCCTTCACTTTTTTATTAGCCTATAGTGTTTACTTTATGGGAGACCATGCCTCCGACTACCCAATTTTTAAAAACTTCAGCTCAAAAATAGTACTTATGAAAAAATAACATTAAACAATGATATCAAATATGAAATAATAGTCAAAATACCATTTTCTTGAAAACTACTTGCTCCTACAAACTTAAAATGTTTGCTGATTTTGTGGTTTACAGCGACGTCACTAGTGCCAGTGAGAGATGTCACTGACCAAATAAACTTACAGATTACACCTGACAGCGATTAAGATTATTTTTGTCAATAAGATTAACTTTAGAAGAGTCTCAACATACATCAATTTATACAAACATAAATTGGCAATCAAAGCAGCATACAGTGGCGGATCCAGGTGGGGGGCGTGCCCCCTTACGCTATGGTGGGTTTGGGGTTAATATCATGTTGTCATATTAAATGTCATATTTTACGTAGAAAGTGAACTGCTTTTCATTTCATTATGGCGGGGTGGTTTCTATAGCTTACTGTTTTTTATATCAAAATTTTTATATTATTTTAATTTTAACAGATTTATTATAGCTTTAACCCTCAGCAGATTTTAGATTTAACTTACAACCATTTCTACAACCTACCCACGGCGCATAATCGTTGAGGTTCTCTTTAAATTGCTGATATTTCTTTGTTAGTTTATTGAAGTAGTATATTTTGCACTCCCAGCTAAAAAAAAATCCTGGATCCGCCCTTGACGACATGATTATGCTTAAAAACTGTCAAAAGGTGTGATTTCATAATTGACGTGAAAAGAATTTTAAGAATCGAGAAAGTGGTTCTAATTGAAATGGGTCAGGGGGTATATTTGTCCCTGAGGCACAGGACTCATTTTGCTATATGCCTGTATTTCATGAAAAGTAGTACAAAAGAATATATTGCCCTCAAGACATAAATAGCATGTAAACACATCAATTCTAAGATGGTTCTTGTCAAAATATGGGCTGCATTTTTTTCGAAATCTTGGAAAGCCTATATTGTTTTTGCATCCATTTCTAGCAAAACCTATGGAATTTTTATGATTAAAAGTGAATCACCCATAGTTATGTCTTTAAATATCGCTATTTGGTGTCTCCATAGTGTGGGAATAGGAGCCTCATATCTATTTATAGTTTCCCGGATATTGGGTCGAAGCTCACAGAGCTTGCTGGCAAAATACCCCAGTCTACTTATAAGTATCTGCCCGCCCACAGAGGCCTTACTCGTTTGCTTTAGTTTCTTGTTTTTTTTGTTTTGTGTAGTGTTTGTTTTGTTTCTTTTATTGATACTCCGCTTTGATTTTTGTAGCGGGTCAAAAATAAATTATTATTACTATTATTATTATAATAGCTTTCTAGACCTTATTTGCTAGTAAACTCATTGGCATTGCTAAAAGTTATTAGCGGAATTTATTGACTTATTTGGCTTGCCCACTTCTGATCAGAACGAGGTTTTAATGTAGCTAAAACTGTATTAATTTGTAAAATTACTACAAATTTGGAAAATGGCAGAGCTTTAAATCTCAATCAAAAGTATATTTTTTGATGGCCAATTGTATTATGGCCAATTGTATAATTCAAATGGTATTTGAAAGGATGTGCTTCGGCAGCCCATAACACGCTTTACTCCTGGCCAGAATTATGTTAAGAAAATGGATCCACACAAACTACAAAAATGTATAATAGCGCCACCAAATTTATTGTCATTTTTTTTAATTTAAAGGTAATACTTTACATGGGCTCTTAAAATCTGTCAAATAAATTGTTTTCTTTTATTTAGCCCTTGTCTTTAGATTACATGGTGCCACGGTAATTCCATGCACTGAATTTAATTTATCAGAATGCTACTATGATTACTACTAACAACTTACTGCAGAATCAAGCTGCCAAGGGACGACACAGTTAAGCACACGCTTCCTCCATTCCAATCATTTAAAAGCATTCTTTTCAATACCTTCTGAAGAAGTTCCAATTTCCCTTTAATCCTTGCTTACAACCTCTTCCTATCCACTTGAGGATGACCTCCCCTTTTTTTGGTCTTAGAGGGTCAGCCAAACAGGACGATTATTGACAATCAATCAGACTTCATCCGTAAGACGAGTTTAAGCCATCTCAAACTTTTTGTTGTTATTAATACCCTAAATGGCAGGATGCAACCGTTTTTTTCTTAGAGCTTAAAGTTTAAAATAGAGTAAGTTAGACGGGCAACATCTCTGGAAAACAAGTCCAGTATATATATATATATAGTACTGGGAGACCGATGCCCTCACCGCCGGTCGCCGGCATGGCTACGTGGGAGGCTTATCTTATTATAATGTGGCTCCCAACCGCAGATAATGTGAACTTCTTTTTGATGTCATAGCGTCACCATAGGTTAGATTAAATTATGAAAAGTTAAATTAGTACAAAGTTAAATGACTTTGAATTTCTGAGATTGTCGGGAATTAGGAGCATCAGTAATAAATTTTAAGTTAATATTCATGAAGTATTAATATAGATTGTGGATAGGGAAGATCATCCAGATTAACATAAATACATGAGGCCCATAATCAAGGTATGATAAGCTAGTTATGGATATACTTGGTTTTTTTATATTTGTTTTTTCATAGGCATATATTTTGGGAATGATATCGAGCATGGAGATACCATAGAGAATTTATGGTGGGCATGCTAATTACCTGGGTAGGGAATTTAAAGTGCCTATAGGCAAGTGCCTAAAGTGCCTACCCATCAAAATTCTCTGAAAGTTTCAACTTAATGCCCTTAGCCCGTTCCTTCGACCACCATCGGTGCGTTTTGATTTTGTTTGTCACCCCCTCAGCATTTTCTGAACCTTTCGTATTAGCACCTTTGGCCTTTTTGGTGACCTAGGATCGACCACCCCTTCCTTTTCGCAATAACAAACCTTACATATATATAACAAACAAGCTGCATAACTTACAGCCCTTATCCCACGGGCCGTGAGGGATTAAGTGATCCCTGGAGGCCTTTGGAGGCCTTATTAGATCTTTTGACTGTTCTGAAGAAAATGGATTTTTCAAAATTCAATCAGTGTTGAGCAGAGGAAGCATTTAAAATGGGCAGGAGGATGGTTGCTCTTCAGTTACTATTCAACATCCTCCTCGACATGCCCTGAAAGTTTCATCTTGAGACCCTCAGCCTTTTTTTACTGCCATCATGCTTATAATGCGTTTGGATTTTATTCAACATTCACAAAAGTATTTTCTGAAAGCTTCATCTTAGTGCTCTAAGCCTTTTTGGAGGCCAAGGATCAAACATGCCCCTTTTCGCAATACAGATTTTATGTGTAAAATGTAGGAAACTTGTGTGGCTTACAGCCCTTGCCCCAAAGAATGTTAGGGATTAAGTCACCCCCTGAGGCATAGCTATTTAACCTTTCGAATATTTGGAAAAATAGCCTTTTCAAAATTTGTATTGCTGTTGAGGGGAAAACATCTAAAAAGAGCAGGGTCCAATTTTCTTCAATTCCTCTTTAACATTCCCTTCTACATATCCCAACATTTTCAACTTAATACCCTCAGTTCGTTCCTTTGATATTCCTGGTAGGCTCTTTTGACAACCAGTATGCACATAGCGAGTTTTGATTTCGTTTAACGGTCCTCTAAATATTTTTTTGAAATATTCATCTTAATTCTTTAACCCTTATTGGAGACCCAGGATAAGATAAATCATATTTTAAAAATAAAAACCATGTATCTTGACATTTGACAACTAGCATAATTTATTTTGTCTTTTGACAACATTTGACAACTAGCATAATTTATTTTGTCTTGCCTTGGAGACTTTTAGGGATTATCAACCCAGAAGATATAGTTATTTGATCTTTGGGCAGATTTGAACAAAATGGCTATCTTGAAATTCTGATCGGATGTCTTTGGGAGATTGGAGTCGAAAAAAAGGATGGAAGGGAGGCTGGTTGCCATCCGGCTATTTTTGAGTCCTAAAAAGTGCACTAAAGCTTCGAAATTTCTATCGCATAAACTCCTTACAAAGTTCTTATGACAGCCTCTTCAATATAAAGTGCCTCTAGGGGAAAAATTAAAAGCAAATAATAAGATTACAATGAAGTTTCATGGCTCTATGTTACAACGATAGAATGTTCACTCTGACTCTAGATAAATGCATTAAAGCAACTGGTTGCATAATGATAATAATATTGCTGCTATTAATCTTGGAAGGGGTGTCAGTTGCTGGCTTAGTGTTGAATAAGTATAGAAGCAGGGTTGTGGCCGCTATCTTTTTAAATGGATTGCCACTATGGACTTTATTCTAAAAGAAACATGGAAAAGGCTATCGAATACAATAGAAAGAATATTGAACATAGAACACAATGGAAAAGTAAAACCCTTATAGACTAAGATGACACAGATGATTTGAGTGTTCTAGATACAACTATAGGTTTGACAATTAATGTTATGGAAAATAAGTCACTTAGACTAAGAATGAATGAAGGCGAAGAGGTGATTTTGGGTGATAAGAAGATCAATCCAATGGATTATCCTGGATGGTTTTATTAGTTGAGATAGTGGATGTAGTGAATATATATATAAGCAGAATAGTCAAGACCCACAGTGTATCCTCATAGTTGAACAATTTTTGGAAGAACAGGAAGACAAGTTTATGAGCCAACATTAAAGTATTGGAAGCTACAGTAGTGAAAAACGTCAAATATGGCTCTAAAAAATGAGCGCTTCGGAAGACAGATGCAGAGGAAATATTTTACAAATATTTTCCTGAGGAATTGTATATGGATAGTTTTAGTTACTCGTTTGGCTGAACCTATGTCACACAGCAAGCTGTGCGAAAAATTGGGGTCTATCCTACTTTCTCCAGGGCTATAATGAACGAAAGTTTGAGATAACTGGGACCACAAATTATGGATGAAAGATGGGCCGATTGCCAAAGCATACTATTTTTGTCCTTACATGTGTAGGCAAAAGAAATGCAGGTTGTTCAAGAATGGGATGGGAATAGCTCATAAGGAAGGATGGAAAGGAAATTTTAACTTCATAGGAGGTGGCGAGTGAATGCAGAAAACTAAATGTCCAAATAGAGAAACGCGTCGTAGCCTCTGAAAACACTTGCCTTAGAAGAATACTGAGCTTATCGTGGCAGCAAATGAATCACAAACATAATAGTTAACCTGTAAGCCAGTCAACAAGTAGTTACTGATCTTCTGGAATTTAGATGATGGAAGTATCTTGGCCATGTCCTTTGTATGCCAGAAGATTGACTCCATGTACATTTTAAGAGTGGTCCTAAAGGAAGGCACAAAATAGGTCAACCAAGACACGCCTTGTGACGATAGCATGAACAGGATCTGAGTGTAGGGAGATGTATTTTCAAACGTAGTGGGAGGACCTTAGAGCTGCAGCTCAGCTTCGTGATGTCTGGCGAAGTTTAGTAGACGCCCAATGCACCCTTCCTGGCTTTGGAAAATCTATGGTCTAAGGTAAGGGGGTGGAGTAGAAGCGCGTAACTATGTGGCCTCTGGTGCCTTAGTGCCGCAGTGGGTTGTCGTTAGTTAGCTTAACATCCAAGATTGTTTTATTTTAGACGACGGCTTAGATTAGTCCTTACTAAATTCTTCTCAATCAAATGAAGGGGAGAGTAAATTACAAATTCTCACCTCCGTGCAAAATATAAAATTTTCTATTTAAAATATTAAATTATATTTTGTGTTTTACTTGCGATAGTGATGACATTTTTTAATGACGGCCATTCCTCACAATGAAACGAGTGAGAAGGTGAATTACGAATCTTCACCTATTTGAAAGATATTAAATTTTTGATTTCTAATACTAAAACGTGTTTTGTTTTACCTCATAGAATTTTCCCCCCTAAGAACGCTAAATTAACTAAATTAAAAGCTTAATTTTGTACAGACACTATGCAATACCGAGACAGAAAAATTGTTGACAAGTATCTACTCTCAGGTACACTGACGCAGATAGCTGAACTGGCGCTTAGCCTATTACGTAATACGCAAGACCATTTGGGTCCATACGACCCAGTTCTGACCATTCAGTTATGTATGAAGTTCGCTGTCCATTGTGTATTTTTGTGGTAATTTTTTATTTTCTTTTTTCCTCCTTTTTATTTTTTTTTGTATTGCTTTTTACGCTGTTTTGCATTGATTTGCCTTTTGTATTGTTATTTTCTTTTTTTCTCCTTTTTATATTGTCTCGCATTGCATTATATGTTGTTACTTTATTTTTTATCTCCTTTTTATATTATTTTATATTGTTATGCTTTTTTATTGCTATTTTCTTTTTTTCTCCATTTTACATTGTTTTTCATTGCTTTTTCTATGGCATTATATTATTTTGCTTTTTATATTGTTATTTTCTTTTTCTCCTTTTTACAGTGTCTTGCATTTCTTTTAACATTATTTTATATTGTTTTACTTTTTGTATTTTCATGTCTTTATTTTTCCCCTTTTTATATTATTTAACATTTCTTTATATATTTTTTTATATTGTTTTGCTTTTTAATGCTATTTTCTTTTTTTTCTCTTTTTTACACTATTTCGCATTGCTTGTTATATGCTTTTATAGTGTTTTGCTTTTTATATTTTTTTTTTTTTTTTGTTATTTTCTTTTTTGCATTGCTTTTTATATTGTTGTACTTTTTATATAGTTATTTTCTTTTTTTTCCTTTTTATATTGTTTTGCAATATAAAGTTTTTGCAATATAATAAGTTTGCAAGAAACGAAAAGCATCCTTTAATAATAAATAAATATGTAAAGATAATTCGGAAAAATAGACTTTTCATACTCGTTTCCAAATATATAAAATTTATGAACTTTAAATTCACCATTCGAAAACAAATAGCATAAAAAAGATTGTGAAATACATAATTTGCTTGGAATATTAAACAATTTAAAAGCTTCAGTAAATTACAAATAAATTAAAAAGAAACAAACTATAATATATATTATGCTTTGCAATGTTTGCACGTGTTTTATCTATTCATAATGCATCTGCATATCTGCTTCAAAGCTCGCTACCAACTTTCTCGTGAGCCTAAAAACATATCTGGTATTTTGTCATAAAACCAGTGAAACTTTAAGCAAAACTTCTAAAAACTTAAGAATAATAGTCATTTCATTTATTTGAAAACATGAGCGTAAAATAACCTTTAGGTTTAATTTTGATTTTTGTTACAACAAATGCAGATATACATGCCAGCAATGTTCCTTAGCACCACGCGTCAGCCCGTTTGCTTTGAAACTCGGAACCAGCATTGTCCCGCAACTCGGGAAATCGTTCTGTGTAAAATGAAGGACTTGGACTTCTTCTGCAACGATACCGATCGAGGTTGAGTAAAACTTCAGAAAATGGTGGGAAAATACTGAGATCAGGACAGCATTGCAAGACTAGGTCAAAAGCTGATTTGTAGCACATCTTCTTAATCTGAAATAAAAAAAAATGTGTATAGTTGCAGATATTTTTCAAATAAGAAGATAAAAAAGATCATTGTTTGCTTAGCTAGACACTTTATAAAACTTAACCGATATATTAGTGTTATGCACGGGGATCTAACTAAAATAGTGACCTCAGTAACCAAGTCAATACCTTTTGAGATCTAATTGGGGATAGTTAGCTAATTTCACGACCAAAAAAGGATTAGAATAAGGATAGTAACCCATTATCCATTCGAATTTTACACCTAATAAAGTTGAATAAATAAATCAGCATGCAGAGCACTATTAACAAGAAACTCAAAATTTAGAATAAAATTTATCTGAAACCAACCGAAACTATTTCGTATATGAGAGGGGGCTGTTTATCTAGTTTATCTAGGGGGCTGTTTATCTGTTTATCTAGTTGTCGCTTCGAAAAATATTTAATCAAACAGTTCGTGGTAACGAACTGTAGTAAGGAGCGACCCGGCACAATAGTAACCAAAACTCTAAAAAATGGAATTTTGATACCAATAGCTACATCAAAAGAATTGTATTTTAATGCTGATTTTAAATATATAAGTTGCATCAAGTTTAGTCTTACCCATCAAAAGTTACGAGCCTGAAAAAATTTACGTTATTTTAGAAAATAAGGGGAAACACCCTCTAAAAGTCATAGAATCTTAACGAAAATCACACCATCAGATTCAGCGTATCAGAGAACTCTACTGTAGAAGTTTCAAGCTCCTATATACAAAAATGTGGTATTTTGCATTTCTTGCCAGAAGGCAGATTACGGATGCGTGTTTATTTGTTGTTTTTTTTTCCCAGGGGTGATCGTATCGACCCAGTTGTCCTAGAATGTTGCAAGAGGGCTCATTCTAACGGAAATGAAAAGTTCTAGTGTCCTTTTTAAGTGACCAAAAACATTGGAGGGCACCTAGGCTCCCTCCCACGCTAATTGTTTTCCCAAAGTCAACGGATCAAAATTCTGAGATAGCCATTTTATTCAGCATAGTCGAAAAACCTAAAACCTATGTCTTTGGGGACGACTTATTCCCCCACAGTCCCCGTGGGAGGGGCAAAAAGTTACAAACTTTGACCAGTGCTTACATATAGTAATGGTTTTTGAGAAGTGTACAGGCGTTTTCAGGAGGATTTTTTTGGTTGGGGGGAGGGGTTGAGAAGAGGGGGATATGCTGGGGGAACTTTCCATCGAGAATTTGTCATGGGAGAAGAAAATTTCCATGAAGGAAGCGCAGGATTTACTAGCATTATTTAAAAAAAAAAATTAAAAAATATATATGAAAAAGTTTTTTCAGCTGGAAGTAAGGAACAGCATTAAAACTTAAAACAAACAGAAATTATTACCCATATGAGGGGCTCACCTCCTTCTAATACCTCGCTCTTTACGCTAAAGTATTTTTAGTAATTTCAACTATTTATTCTACGGCTTTTGTGATTCAGGGGTCATTTTTAATGAATTGGGACAAAATTTAAGCTTTAGTGTAAAGAGCGAGGTACTGACGAGGGGGTGAACCCCCTCATATATGTAATAAAAACATGAGAATACAAAAGTTCTTTACGTAAGCTAATTTATAAGTTACGTAAATCTTTTACTAATAAAAAGATTCGTAAAAAATTAAAAGTTCTAGTTGCCTTTTTAATTAACCAAAAAATCGGAGGGCAACTAGGCTTCCTCCCCCGCTCTTTTTCTCAAAATCATTCGATCAAAATTAAGAGAAATACATTTAGCAAAAAAAAAAAAAAAAAAAAAAAAAAAAAAAAAAAAAAAAAAAAAAAAAAAAAAATGCAAATTTCGTTTTGATTATTCCTCTGCGGAGAGCCAAAATCAAAACACGCATTGATTCAAAAACGTTCAGAAATTAAATTTAAAAAAAACAAGCTTTTTTAACTGAAAGTAAGGAACGACATTAAAACTTAAAACGAACAGAAATTACTTCGTATATTAAATAAAGAAATTAAATTAAAAAACAAGTTTTTTTTAACTGAAAGTAAGGAGCGACATTAAAAGTTAAACGAACAGAAATTACTTCGTATATGAAAGAGGCTGCTTCCTCATCAACGCCCCGCTCTTTACGCTAAAGTTTTTTACTGTTTTAAAAAGAAGAATTGAGAGAAAGAGTCAAACTTCAGCGTAAAGAGTGGGGCGTTGATGAGGAAGCAGCCTCTTTCATATACGAAGTAATTTCTGTTCGTTTAAGTTTTAATGTCGCTCCTTACTTTCAGTTAAAAAAAACTTGTTTTTTTATTTAATTTTATACGGTTATGAAGTATAAAGATGTCGAATATATTGGTTTTTAGTATTCAAAATTAGATTGAAAATATTGAATTACAAATTTTTATTTGATTTTCTTAATTTTACTTCTAATATTTTACTTTGAACAAACTACTTTGATAATACGTTACATTTTATAAATAATTGAGTCGAAAGTCAATAAATATTTTGCTGTTTGATGACCAAGTTCAAAACTGTCTATATTGTTAAATATACCCGTCCAACGCTTCGGCATTGCTCAACAGAACAGAATGCTGGGAGTTTATATATTAGTTTTTGTTAGTAGGCTATTGTTTTTTGTATTTTTCGCAATTAATTACTTTTTTGCATTTTTATATACTTTTACTTTAGTTGACATACTTTTTCCATTGTCTCTAGAAAAATATTTGTTTCTAAGCTTTATCAAATTAAAAAAAGTTTTTTTTTCAACTGAAAGTAAGGAGCAACATTAAAAACAAAAAAAAAGTGATGTTTGTGAGGGAGTTGCTCCCTCCTCAAAACATCGCTCTTCACGCGACAGTTTTTCAGCACTTCAAAAAGCTCCTTATTGTTCTAATAAAACGACCCTTGTGTTTCAGGAGTTGTTTTTAAGAATAGGAACAAAATTGAAAGCTTTAGCGTAAAGAGCGAAGTGTTGAGGAGGGGGAAACCCCTCTTAAATGCGTAATAATTTATTGTTGCTCCTTATTTTCAATAGAAAAAACTTATTTTTTTAAGTTTAATGTCTGAGCGTTTTTCAATTAACACCAGGATACCTGGCTCCACCTCCACAGAAAAATTCCCCTCCCCACAAAAATATGCTCTGGACAATTCAGTCCAGGAGAAAATTAAAACTGGACAATTACCCTTAACATCTTCACGAATAAAATTGAATCGGTAAAGAGAAAATAATATACAGAAAGATATTTTGTATAGGAATTGTGGCAAATTCACCCGGTGTAAAACTTCCTCTGAAGATTTGACCCCCTTGAAACCTCCCTCTCCATGAAAAATTCTCCCTGTGAAAATCCTCCCGGCATAAAAGTCGTCCTCCCCTCCCCGCCCAAAAAATGTATGCATACTTTCCAATACCAAACAAAAAAGTAGTTAAATTTAACTTAAAAAATTTTCCACAGGAACTGTAGAGGGTCATTTTATCTCTAAAGACATAGATAATTGGGCCTTTCAACTATGCTGAAGAAAAAGGCTATCTCAAAATTTTCATGGGACAATTTTTAGAAAAAAAAGTGGCGTGGGAGGAAGCCTATGAGCCCTCTCTCGACGTTTTAGGCCCACTGGGTCGATACGATCTCTCTTGGAATAAAACGAAACAAAAAAAATAAATAAACAGGCACCCGTGATCTTTCTTCTAACAAAAATTACAAACTCCACATTTTTAATGAAACTTATATATTTTATCTCCAAAGACATAGTTATTGGGCCTTTAACCTTTCCGAAGAAAATCCTCTAAATTTTAATCTGACGATTTGAAGAAAAGGGACGTGAGAGGGGGCCGAGTTGTCCTCTAATTTTTCGGTCACTTAAAAAGGGCACTAGAACTTCTTATTTCCGTTAACATGAGCCCTCTCCGAATGTTCTAGATCCACTGGGTCAATAAAAGGACCCCTGGAGAAAAGAACAAAAAAACAAATAAACAGGCATTCATGATCTTTCTTCTGGCAAAAATAACAAAATTCCACATTTTAGCAGATATGAGCTTGAAACCTCTGCAATAGGGACATTTGATGTGCTGAATATGATGGTTTGATTTTCATTAAAATTCTGTGACTTCCAAAGGATCTTTCTTCCTTTTTTCGAAATTCAGACAGATTTTCTCAGGCTCGTAGCCTTTGATGGGTAAGACTAAACTTATTGAAACTTTTGTGTTTCAAATCAGCATAATAACCTGATTCTTTTGATACATCCATTACTATCAAAATATTTTGTTTAGAGATTCGGTTACTATTGAGCCACGCCACTCTTTTTTACAGTTCCTTACCACGAACTGTTTCAACAAACAGTTCGTGGTAACGAACTGTAGTAAGGAGCGACCCGGTACAATAGTAACCGAAACTCTAAAAAATGGTATTTTGATACCAATAGTTACATCAGAAGAATTGAATTTTAATGTTCATTTTAATTATATAAGTTTCATCAAGATTAGTTTTACCCATCGAAAGTTAAGAGCCTGAGAAAATTTGCCTAATTTTAGAAAATAGGAAGAAACACCCCCTAAAAGTCATACAATCATATGTTGAATTTCGTCATACAATGTTGAATTTCGCATTTTTTCCAGAAGACAGATCGTGCATGCGTGTTTATTTGTTGTTTTTTTGTTTGTTTTTTTCCCCAGGGTTGATCGTATCGACTCAGTGGTCCTAGAATGTCGCAAGAGAGCTCATTCTAACGGAAATTAAAAGTTCGAGTGCCCTTTTTGAGTGACCAAAAAATTGGAGGGCACCTAGGCCCCCTCCCACGGTCATTTTTTCCCAAAGTCACCGAATCAAAATTCTGAGATAGCCATTTTCTTCACCATAGTCAAAAAACCTAATAACTATGTCTTTGGGGACGACTTACTCCCCCGCAGTTCCCGCGGTAGGGGCCGCAAGTTACAAACTTTGACCTGTGTTTACATGTAGTAATGGCTACTGGGAAGTGTACAGACGTTTTCAGGGGGACTTTTTTGGCTTAAGGGGGAAGTGTTGAGGGGGAGGTTTATATGGGAGGATAATTCCATGGAGGAACTTCTCGTGGGGGAAGAGAATTTCAATGAAGGGGGCGCAGGATTTTCTAGCATTATTTGAAAAAACAATGAAAAAATAAATATGAAAAGTTTTTTTCTACTGAAAGTAAGGAGCAGCATTAAAACTTGAAACGAACAAAAATTATTACGCATATGAGGGTTTTACCTCCTCGTAATACCTCACTCTTTAAGCTGAAGTATTTTTAGTAATTTCAACTATTTATTCTCCGGCCTTCGTGATTCAGAGGTCATTCTTAAGGAATTGGGACAATATTTAAGCTTTAGTGTAAAGAGCGAGATATCGACAAGGGGTGAAACTCCTCATTTACACAATAAAAACGTACGAATATAGAAGCTTTTTACGTAAGCTAATTTGTAAGTTACGTACATTTTTTACTAATGAAAACGTTCATAAAAAACTTAAGAGTTCTAGTTGCATTTTTAAGTAATAAAAATTGGAGGGCAACTAGGCCTCCTCCCTCACTCCTTTTTTCTCAAAATCTTTCGATTAAAACTATGAGAAGGCCATTTAGCCAAAAAAAAATAATATGCAAATTTCGTTTTAATTATGTGCGGAGAGCCAAGATCAAAACATGCATTAATTCAAAAACGTCCAGAAATTAAATAAAAAAACAAGTTTTTTTTAAATGAAAATAAGGAGCAACATTCAAACTCAAAAAGAACAGAAATTACTCCGTATACGAAAGGGGCTTTTCCTCCTCCACGCCTCACTCTGTCCTAAAACGGCAGAAAACGAAACTTTTCCCTGACCCAATCTGTGTGGTCACTTAAAAAGGAGCTTATAAACATGCGTGATGATGTTTCTTCTGAAAAAAAAACAACAAAATTCCTTATTTTGAAGGCTGGAGCTTGAAACATCTATGGCAGGGTTCTCTAACATGATGTACCTATTGGGATTTCCATTAAGATTGCTTGCTTTTTTGGGGGTGTTTCCACTTTTTTCATAAATCAGGCAAATTTTTTTAAATTTTTGGTTTTGGGTAGGTAACAATAAACTGAAATAATTTTATATATTCAAAATAAGCATACAAAGCCAATATTGCCGATGTAGCAATTGTAATGAGAATTCTATTTTTAGTTTTGGTGAAAACTGGTCCAAGCCACTTTTTACTTCTTTTTTTTGTTATCACGAACTATTTGAAAAGATTCCTCTGTGACGAAATTTATTTTGAACCAGTTCATTTTATTTAGTTGAATAGGACAACAAAAAGAAAGAGGGTTAATTTGACAGCCTGATAGTAAGTTTAAATTTTGTTTTTCTTTCACTATTCCATTTTTTTTAATGTCTGAATATACAACTAAATCACTAATACTAATACTACTATTACTACTACTACTGCTACTAATACTACAAATAATAATACCGCTGCTACTATTACTGATTCTACTCCTCTTCCTACTCTTAATGCTGCTACTATGACTACCACTACTACTAAGATTAAGGGTAAGAAGGTAAATATTTTGGGGCTGTTGAGGGGGAAGATGAACTGAATAGAAGCATACTATGTGCATGCACATTGTCAAAAGGGTGTATCTCAGGGATGGCCTTAGGAATGAAGTTGCAACTTTCAGGAAATAAAGAGAGGGATGTTTGGTTGACTAACATGCAATATGTCATGCTACTACTATTACTAATGCTACGACTACTGCCACCACTACCGCTACTACTACTGCTACTACTGCTACTATTAATATTAAGAATACAACTACTTGTACGTTGACCGCTCCTTTCGAATGCATGGGAAATAAATAAGTAAACTATTTACTGATTCGTCTATCCAAATAATGGTTCGCCAAACTTAACAGTTAAGAAATTACCAATGATTTGAAACAAAAGTAAGTAGCCTATTAGCTTTTCAGATGCGAAGATAGTTTTTACGGAAGCAATATCGCCCACTACCGGATATGGAGAATATGAAAAGGGCAAAACAGTTTTCCTTGAAATTATTTCAATTCAAAAAGCTACCAAGGATTTTGGCGTTAAGAAATCCACATCACAGGGTTATGTTAAACTTCAAAGAATTTTTCTAATACTATAGCTGAAACATCATTAGAAGACCAAGTAGCGACTTCAGCAGCAGCGGAGTCACAAACCCAATATCTAATACAAGTCCCAGTCACAGAGAGGGCATCAGGTCTTGATTTCACTTTTTCAGAGAAGATAGTTCATAACAGGAGAGTCTTGAAGCCAAGCGAGGAGAAGGCGCTTTCAGACTACTTTCAAACAACTTCCACAATTAATCACGGCTTAACCACCATTGAAGCTCACAAGCACGCTTATCGTTTTGCTCAAGCCAATAAAATCCGATACACTTCATCCTGGGAAATCAAGGCACATGCTCGAGCAGACTGGATAACTGCATTCTTCAAGCGGAACAGTGAGATTTCTATTGGATCTCCCGAGGCAACAAGTCAAGCTAGAGTAAGTGGTTTCAACGAAATGGCTATAGGGAGATTCTTTGATAACCTTCCCTTACTCTATGCTAAATATCAAATCCCTCCAGACCATACTTGGAACACCGAGGATACAGGTGTACCAACTATATTACTGTCTCCTAGTGTGTTTGTCCACAAGGCCCAGAAGCAAGTGGCCCAGATGACAACAGTAGAACGTGGTCCAAATGTAACAATAGTGTGTTTTATTAGTGCTACAAGTAAGCACTACCTCCGGTTTTGTCTTTCCAAGGGTTAATTTCCAACCACGGACGCTGAAAGATGTTTCCCCTGGGGCTTTGGGACCAAATCATCCAACTAGTTGGATTAAATCTAACACCTACTTCGACACAATGAAACATTCTGTGAAGCCTAATAGATCATCAAAAGAAAACATAACTTTGTTTTTAATGGGCAATTATGACAGTCAAAATGTATTAACATCAAAGTAGTCAACCACTGCAAAGAAAAGGGGTAATCTTATTTACCTTCCCACCTCACTGCTCGCATCGCTTGCAATCTATAGATGTTTTGGTCTACGGACCATTCAAAGCAGCGTTGAGAAGCAGCTTTAGTGACTGGTTGAACCTCCATCCAGGCCACTGTATCTCTATATATGAGGTAGTGGAGCTCAGCCATGTTCGATACCTCGAGAAGTTCAGCATGAGGAACATTGTGGCTGGCTTCAGAAGGCTTGGACTGGGCCATTCAACCACAACCCCTTCTGCTGTGCCGACTTATCTGCTGCTTCAGCTAGAGATTGTGAATTACTGTACAGCCATTCTCAACCTGCTTTGCCAGATCCACATGGGTACTGAGGTACTGAAGAAACTCAAGGGCCTTTTGTAATCTTCCCTGTAACTCCCGAGCAGCTAAGATCATTTCCCCGTGTGCCACCTACAAATGCCAAGGGTAGAGGAATAACACAAAGAGAAAAATTAGGATACTTGCAGAAACACCGGAACAGGAGGAACTAGAGCGATTGGCAGAAAATAGAAAAAGATCTCAGAAGAAAGTTATCGTCACCCTTACAAAGAAAGCAAGAAAACTGAGCGTGGCTAACCGGGGTGAAGATAGCAAGGATGAGTTACAAGAACGTATATCCATTGATGACAGTTCTGATGAATCTCTACATCTCGGAGAAACAGAACCGGAAGAACTCTCTCATGTGAATGTCCTAACCGCTGATGACTTTGTGCTCGTGAAATTCTTTATCAGAAAAAGGAAACGTTTTCTATATTGGATGTGTAACAGAAATTGGTTGTCACGATGTCTCAGCTTCAACTATGAGCGTTCCAAGTTAACATTCGCTAAAGAAGTTTTGTATTAAGATGTTTAATAATAATTCAAAGTTTATAACTATAATGTAAGGTGTTCGAAGCAACCCGTGGCATGTCTGAAACAACCCCGTACTCTGGGTTTGTTTTGGATGGTTTTTTGTTTGTTTTTAATTGGAAAATAAATGTTTATCGGAGTTGCTTTTTTATTGGAACAACTTATGAAAATAAAAATCGAGATTAATTCTCGTAGGTGCAGAATTTCTTGACATACATTGGGGTGCTTGAAAAGCACAGATATACCGGTTAGTTCACGAAATTTTAAAAAGAAAAAAAATTATTCGGGTCAACCTCGAGTTCCTTTACTTCTCGTGTTACATACTCGTGTTAAAATGTACTATGGGAAAAACCTGTGTTAAAACTGTACCAATTTTTTGCTATTTTGAATATTCCGAGGTAATGCTGAAAAATTTCGTACCTGTAATACAACTTTATAATTGAACACAATCATTTATAAATGTCTATTAAAGAAACAACTATTTGTTATTGTTTAGAACATTTCAACTTGCAGGGCAGATATGCATGGAATAGGTCAATTTACAAATTAAGACTAGTAATTTACAAATTACGATTACGAATAGGTCAATATTACAAATTTATTATTGGATGTATTTGTTATATAAACTTAATATATTTGGCAATTTAGATGATTTTACACCGAAAGATTCATTAGATATCTATATTAAAAAATCCATATTGCAATCAATCATTAAAACTTCTTTTTTTTAAAGAAATGTTTCCTTTTTGGAAACTTCGAAAACATCATGTGAAAAAAAAAGAAGAAAGTACCTGTATTAGATACTGGATAACGAAAGTCGGCCCTCTTGAGGCGCAGTTAACATCATGTACCAAAATATTTTGTTTCTGAGCAATGCCCGCTTGGATGAACTTATTAAATTCTGTAAAATATGGCCTAACATCTTCTTCTTCTGAATTGACAACACTGAAAAGAATTAGAGACAAATTAAAATATAGTGAAACTGTGAAGAAGAGTAAAAAGCGTTGAATATTGTGCCAACTATTTGGGTCGGTAGGCTATATTGTTCTAGTATATTGTTTTTTTGAATATTGTGCTGGAAGAACAAACATGATAATAATAATAATTTATTTATAACCCACATCATAACAAGTTATGGCACTTGTGGAGTAACACATACAAAAAAAGGGAAATGAAATACAATGCAAATAAAATACACTACAAATAGAAAAAACACTACGCTACAATGAGATTAACCGAAGGATGATGAGGCGATAAACAACAAAAAGCTGATTCCGACAACCTTCCATGCAGGAAGGCCGACTTTGCACTTATATCAGGGACATCAAACTTACGAATTATCTTACCATTGCTATGCCAAAGGGGGAGATAAAGTAAAAATTTACAATATCTGAAAAAAAATGTCCTTATCATTTCATTAAGGATATAAATGAAATGATTCAAGAGACTTATTAAGGTAAACTACATAAGTGAATCTTAAAGTTATTCTTTTGGCCATAAAATACCAAACACACCAAATAGAGCGTTTTTCATTCCCTCTAGACCCATGTTAGCTCTTTTCATGCCTGAAAACCGCAATTTTTTAAAATTATTCTTTAGATTCTTTCAAAATATACACCTATTAAGGCAGTTTCACATTTTTTCGGTGTTGGCACCTTGAACTGTTAACACTAATTAGGTAAATTCCGTAATAATTTAAGCTAATTATATGTCGGTACCTAAAGACAACAACAACTTCAAAGGAATAGCTATTCCTTCTTGGACCCCTTGCTCGTCATATGTTTTTGCTTATTTTCTGAACTGCTTCATCCATTCCTATCCAAAAACTGCTATTTTGTAAGAATTTTCTTTTGGCTGTTTACAAATTATGGATTATAATTAATTATGGATTATAATTAATTATGGATTATAATTAAATATTATAATTAAATTATAATTAAATGGATTATAAATCCATTGGCTCCTTATGACAACTATACCTTCAATGGAAAGTTACACCCTTCTCAACTGTTTTGTGTTATAAATGTTTTTAGCTTAATTTTTTTCGGATTTTCTACCATCTTTCAGTTTGTTGGTGCCATCTACTACCAAAAATTGTATAACTATTGGGAGTTTATTTTATTTATTAAAATTAAACCTTGAATTTGTTCTAATTTAAAAAAATATTTATGGTCATGCAAGTTTCTGCTTTACCAATTATCATAAGTTAGATTTGGTTTCCATTGTAATAGTAATTTGATATTGCTTCCAAGTTATTTTGTTTAGTTCTTAAATTTAGTCTGAACTAAACCTGATTCTTTTGTCTTTTTTTTAGGTTTATGTTCATTTACTGACACCATATATATATATGGAAACATATTTTAACCCTTTTCTTGTATTTTTGCACCCTTGTGAAGCAGTTTGGGCTCTTTTTTTTATGCTCTTGTATTTTTCTTTTAAGTGTTTCTTATAATTGTATTTTCCTATATCTTAGATTTTATGTTTTTTAAACCTAAGAATCTACTAAATTTGACAAGAAAACCGTTTGGTGTTCAATTGTCCCTTTGAGCATATTTTAATATTGCCTGTCACTAAATTAAGATGCCTTTCACTTTGTATTTCAATTCTAGATTTGATAAAAGATAAGTTTAAGACATAAACTCTTCAATGCATGATTACTTCGATAAATGCAAGAAGTACGCCGATGGTTACTATTTCCATTTTTCTGGGGGTTCCACAGGAAAATTTAAGGGTATTTCCTACCCCTCTCCTATGAACAAAGAAAGCAATAACATATACGTCTCTTAAGGGTATATTTTTAACTATCTATTTTCGTTGCAAAATGCACATCAAAAGTACAATAAAAATGCTATTATGTAGATGCTTTTTTTCTTTCGAAATCATCTTTAGAAAGGTGTGTGACATAATTTCGAACTTCTTTGTGTTTAATACATTGATTAATAATAAAAGTTTATATTTATAAATGTGTTATTACTTTAAAGCTCTCAGATTGTACATAGACATAGCAAAGCCGTCCAACCCGTCCAACGGGTTGGACGGCAAGTCTCAAGGGATAATATCAAAAGGAAAAGATCTTTACTGTAAAGTACCACAGAAATAAGAATTAAATACAAAGTTAAAAACAATTGATTAACAAGAAAAATTTAATCATAGGCAGTGCAATAGCGCTCCCTGAGTAAAGACCTATGTTGGGACAATGTATTGTTATTTTTTTTTGCTTTGTTTTAGACCAGGTTACCTCGTATCGAAGGAGTTGTCGCAGAAACTTCAAAAAGGGCGGATTCAATTGGAAATTGAAAGGGCTAGAGCCCTTTTCATTATTCGAAAGTAATTGGAGGGAAACTAATCCCCCTCCCTCACTCACCATTTCTCCAAACACATCCAATCAAAATTTTGAGATAGCCATTTTGTTCAATTATGTTGTTATGTCAATTATGTTATTTGTTCATTTTGTTCAACTTATTTGAAAGGTCCGGAAATTATGTCTTTGAGGATGACATCCCCCCTCCAAAGACCTAAAGAAAAATGTTCTAATTTATGCCCTGGGGGCGTATAAGGCTTTCTATAGAAAATATTGTTGCAGAAACTTCAAAAAGGGTCCATTCGATTGGAAATAGAGAGGGCTAGTTCCCTTTTTAATAGATGAAAGTGATTGGATGGCGAAAGACCCCCTCCCCCCGCATCAATCATTTCCCCTAAACTTCCAACCAACATTATGATACAGCCATTTTTTCAACGTAGTTGAAAGGTTTGGAATTTATGTCTTTGAGGATGATACCCCCACGGCATTCAGGACAAGGGTTGTAAGTTATTCCCTGGGGGTATATAAGGTTCTTATAAAAATTATTTTCGTAGAAACTTCAAAAAGGGCTTATTCAATTGGAAATTGAGAGGGCTACTACTCTTTACAATAGATGAAAGTGAGATCAGAGGGTTAATGCACCCCACGCCAATCATTTCGCCAAACACTTTCGATCGACATTTTGGTATAGCCAGTTCGTTCGACGTAGTTTAAAGGTCTGGAATTTATGTCTTTGAGGATGACACTCCCCCCACAGCCCTCAGAAAAAGGGTTGTTATTCCCTAGGGGCATTTTATGCTTTTTATAGAAAGCGTTGACGTAGAAACTTTCAAAAGGGCTCATTCAATTGAAAATTGAGTTTTATTAGTAGAAAGTGACCAGAGATCAAACGACCCCACCCCCCGCACCCATCAATTCCCCCAAAACTTCCAATTGAAATTTTGATATAGACATTTTATTCAACATATTTTAAAGGTCCAGAAATTATGTCTTTGAGGATGATAGCCCCACTCCACATGCCTCAAGGTAAATATTGTAATTTACGCACTGAGGGCATATAAGATTTTTACAGAAAGCGTTGCTGTAGAAATTTCAAAAAGGGCTCATTCGAAAAGAGGGCTAGCGCTCTTTAAAATAGTCAAAAATGAAATCGAAGGGTGAATCACCCCCCACGCCCATTATTTCCCCGAACACTTTCGATCAACGTTTCAATATAGCAATTTTGTTCAACGCAGTTTAAAGGTCTGAAAATTATGTGTTTGAGGATAACACTCCCCCACAGCCCTCAAGACAAGGGTTGTAAGTTACACCGTTTGGGTATATAAGGTTTTTCATAAGAAAACTTTGTCGCAGAAACTTCAAAACTTTGTCGCAGAACCTCCAAAAAGGGTTCATTCGATTGAAAATTGAGAGGACTAGCGCCTATTTTGTTATTCGAAAGGGATCGGAGGGCTAATAACCCCCACGCCCATCATTCACCAAACGCTTCCAATTCAAATTTTGATATAGACATTTTATTCAACGTATTTTAAAGGTTCGGAAATTATGTCTTTGCGGATAAATCCCCCCAGCCTTCAGGGCAATGATTGTAAGTTAGCTTGGTCATATAAATTTTGGAGGGGGCTAGTTGGATTGGTAATCAGAAGCTTTAGTGCTCTTTCGAAGAGTCAAAAGCATTGGAGGGGATCTTCCCCCCTTCTCTTCTCTTCTTGCTGTTTGGATCATCATTGAGGGGCTTTCGCACAATCTCATTACCAGAACCAAATCCCTGGCTCTGTGGCAAGTGACTGTAGTTGAAATATAATACAGAGTCACGTATTACCTAGATGAGATCACTCCCACCAGGATTAACATATTCTAGCAGAAACGTCGTCTACCAATAAATAGGGTAATCTACCAACTATGAGGACATTGTGAAAAAGACTTTGCAAATGACTTTATGCAGCCTCTTTACAAAAACTAAACGCGGTGTTTGATACCGTTTCTTCAGCGCTTTCATTGTTGCTATCCTTGATGGTTTATCGGAAGAATCCTTTTAGTGTCCACTAAAAAAAATGTTGATCCCTATAGCTTCTTGAGAATCAGCATCAAAACGCTTGGTGCTGTGATTTGGAGGGATGAGCTTGTACGTGTCATTATGTCAGAATCTTTTTTATTAAAAGGTTAGAGAGCTTATTGGAAAATTTTTAGTACGAATCCTTGTTTTCATGCTATTTCTATTTTTATTTGAACAAATTGAAAAAAGATTAAAGTTAATATCAGTTATTAGTGAAATTTAGATTGTTCTCACTCTTGCAATGGAACTTACCTTTCCTTTTTGTATTACATCTTATAATTTTGACGTGTATGTACTTGATGCCCGGCCCCCATGTAAAATGGTTCGATAGCTTGGAATTGTAGCATACTTAGAGGGGGGGGCCGATATAGTAAATCGAAAGCTAAAAATAAATTTATTAATTATATTATAATTGGCATTCTGTTTAAATTTGGATCCTTTGTCATCGACTATGAAACTTTTTTCCTACTTGGCCTGTGTGACTTGCGAAGAGAATTGCCCTGTCTAAAAATATCTGAAGTTATCCTTGATGATTTATCGGAACTTCTTTTATTATTTACTGTTTAAATTATTAATAGTTTGGCCAACTAGAGAAGTTACTTTTTATAAGAATCTTAGATTATAACTAATGAACTAATTTTTAGCTTTTCTCTTACTTTATAGGTTTAACCCATTCTCTAAATATACCACATTCTTTAATGAAATATACCCATTACATACCCATTCCCAATATACCCAATATACTCATTCTCTATTGAACTTACTTTATAGGTTTAGCCCATTCTCTAAATATACCACATATTTCAAGCTATGACATCATTTCATGTGGGGGCTGGATATCAAGTATATATACACTGAAATGATAAGAAATGACGTAGAAAAAAGCTATTTCTGCAAGAATAATCTAAATTCCACCAGTAGTTGATGTTAAATATAATTTGGTTTCAATAGGAAAAATTAGCAATCACAAAAGAAAAAACAATTATATAGTTATAATTATTATCATTCCTATGTGCGTCATCCCGATCTTGGTGTAAAGGGAGGGGAGTGGATGAAACAACTGACGTAGCCTGATCTGTGGCACAAAAAGATGTTCCGGCGTTGTTCTTTGCAAAAATATGTCACCCAAAGAAAATAAAAGAATCGTGTAGGTAAATATTCAGTTCACTTCTGAAAAGGTTTAATTTCGTGAACTTGTTTTTCCAATCGACAAGATTGACTTCAAAATAAATAATAGCTTTCTGTTTAGTCGCTACACCTCACAGGAAGATAAAAAGCAAAGTTTTTTTTTTCATTTTCTTTACTACATGCCTAACCACTCCATCACAGCTGAAGATTTGCCGCTAGTCCTATTAAGTCCCTCATTTTCCAACACTGAGGTATTCGTTATACTTTCTCTTGAAGGCGTCAACGGAGAGATTTTGCGGAATTACCTCTGCCAGCAATCGATTCCATGTGGCAACCGATCACCGGGTAAAACTCTTTTTCAGATATTCTTGGCGGGGAGTACCCTGCTCAAGGTAGTCCTGACGAGCTGTACTTCGGCAAGTTGATCGCAACCGACATGGACACCACGTTGAGGTGTTCTTCGATCAACTATGGCGGGGTTTTATTTTCCGTGTTGCCAGAGGTTGCTTCACAAACTGCTCTATTTTAAATTCGCTGGAGCGGAGCGATGTGGCTTTTAGGTGCACCAGCGAAGAGAGGACATGCATGTTTTATGATATATCGGATGCAAGAAATGAAAAGTGGCAGAATAGACTTATTAGGGAGCAAACATTTGCATCTTAGGATAATACCTAACTTCTTGCAGCAAGAGAAAACATCCTGGCTGAAATCAAGAAGGTAAAATCCGTGTCATTTTCATGTTTTAAATTTCACCATTTTGTTTCAGAAACTAGCTTAAGTGACAAACCTTATGAAAAGTCGTTGTCTATGATGTGCTGTTTCTAGTGGGCATGTACATGGACAATGTGTTTTCTTTTCCCTTGGAACCTGATTTGGGTGAAGTCCGCTAATATCAACTACCCTTTTTATGTTCAATCGGCATAAAATTGGTTCACAATATGCTGCTTCGATGGACCCTATATACAGGAATTCAATGACCTAGAAAAGAATACAGGTGCTTTATTAATTGAGGTTGCGTTACTTAGAAACAAAGCAAAGTGTAATAATCGATCAAGATGAACATTTTTTTATTTCTGTTTTATTAAAAATTCAAATAATGACAGAAATATCCCATTGCTTCTTCTCTTTTCTGTAATATTTTTTTTTTATTTTTTTATTTTCTATTTCCTTTTTCTATTTCCTATTCTTTGCATTATTCTATTTCTGTATTATTTTTACATCGCTTACTAGCTTTTAGTATGTATCCATTCTGAGTTTTATCCACTATTTGTGTCCTCTTATGACATAAATGCATTTATGTATGATTTGGTCAAACATAATTATGGTAACTTTTGTTAAATAGACTAAAGTGTTTTTTATACTATTTAGAAAATGTCAAAGCACATGAATAATGATAGTGCCTAGATGAATATTTAATATTGACTTTGCATTATTCTATTTCTGTATTATTTTTACATCGCTTACTAGCTTTTAGTATGTATCCATTCTGAGTTTTATCCACTATTTGTGTCCTTATATGACATAAATGCATTTATGTATGATTTGGTCAAACATAATTATGGTAACTTTTGTTAAATAGACTAAAGTGTTTTTTATACTATTTAAAAAATATCAAAGCACATGAATAATGATAGTGCCTAGATTAATATTTAATATTGACGCGCTGCAGTCAACTGTTTTTATAGAGCAAAGCTTGGTTATATCGTCTCTGCTTGATTTTGGTTATGTTTGCTTGATTTCTAAACGTGTTTAGACTTTGTTTTGTGTCGTTATGGTTAGGACGATGAAACTTGGCAGGCGTATCAGGGACCGGAACAGGTTAAATTAGAAATAAATTTAACCATCTGGGGGCGAGTGGGGGGCCGGTAATTCGGAAAAAATAGAAAAATGAGGTATTTTTAACTTATGAAGGAGGGATCAGATCTTAATGAAATTTAAAGTTTGGAAGGATATCGTGTCTCAGAGCTCATATTTTGCATCCCGACTGGATCCGGTGACACTGGGGGGAACTGAGGGGGGGGGCCTAAAATCTTGGAAAACGCTTAGAGTGGAGGGATCGGGATGAAAATTGGTGGGAAAAATAAGCACAAGTCCTAGATACGTGATTGGCATAACCGGGACGGATCCACTCTCTTTGGGGGAGTTGGGGGGGGTAATTCTGAACAAATTAGAAAAATAAGGATTTTTTAACTTAAGGAGGAGTGATCGGATGTTAATGAAATTTGATGTTTGAAAAAATATTGTGTCTCAGAGCTCTTATTTTAAATTCCGACTGGATCTGGTGAGATTGGGGGGAATTGAGGGGGGAACCTAAAATCTTGGAAAACGCTTAGAGTGGTGGGATCGGGATGAAACTTGGTGGGAAAAATAAGCACAAGTCCTAGATACCCGATTGACATAACCGGAATGGATCTGCTCTCTTTGGGGAGGGCGGAGGGTTAATTCTGAAAAATTAGAAAAATGAGGTATTTTTAACTTACGAAAGAGTGATCGGATCTTAATGAAATTTGATGTTTGGAAGGATATCATGCCTCAGAGCTCTTATTTTAAATGTGAACCTTATCCGGTGAAGGGGATGTTGGGGGGCCTAAACTCTTGGAAAATGCTTAGAGTGGAGAGTTCGGGATGAAACTTGGTGGGAAAAATAAGCACACGTCCTAGATACGGGATTGACATAACCGGAACGGATCTGCTCTCTTTGGGGGAGTTGGAGGAGGGGAAGGTTAATTCTGGAAATTAGAAAAAAAATGAGGTATGTTTAACTTGCGAAAGAGTGATCATATCTTAATGAAATTTCATATTTAGAGGGACCTCGAAACTTAGATATCTTATTTTTATCCCGACCGGTCCAGTATCATTAAGGGGGGGGACCGAAAATCTTGGAAAACGCTTAAAGCGGAGAGATCAGGATGAAACTTGGTGGAAAGAATAAGCGAAAGTCCAAGATAGGTGACTGACAAAACCGGACAGGATCCGCTCTCTTTGGTGGAGTCGGGGGGAGGGGAGTAATTCGGAAAAATTAGAAAAATGAGGTATTTGTAACTTAAGAACTGGTGATCAGATCTTAATGAAATTTGATATCTAGAAGGATCTTGTGCTTTAAAACTCTCATTTTAAATCCCGATTAGAACTGGTGACATTGAAGGGAGTTGGAGGGGGGAGCCCGAATTTTTGGAAAACGTGAAATCGAGGTATCTTACGAATGGGTGATTGGATCTCCATGAAACTGGATATATAGAAGAATCTTGTGTCTCAGATGCCCATTTTCAATTCGAATGGAATCTGGGGACGTAGAGGGTTGGAGGGGGGAAACAGAAAACTTGGAAACTAGAAATCTTGGAAAACGCTTAGAGTGGAGATATCGGGATGAAAGTTGATGGGAAGAATAAGCACAAGTTATAGATACGAGATAGAAATAATTGGTACGGATCCGTTCTCTTTGGGGGAGCTGGGGGCTGTTAATTTGGAAAAGTTGGAAAAATTGAGGTATTCTTAACTTAAGAATGGGTGACCGGATCATAATGAAATTTGATATTTAGAAGGAACTCATGTCTCGGAGTTCTTATTTCAAATCCCGACCAGATCTGTTGACATTGGAGAGAGCTGGAGTGGGAACCAGAAATCTTGGAAAATGCTTATAAATGTCGTAGATACGTGACTGACGTAACCGGACTGGATCTGCTCTCTTTGGGGGAGTTAGAGGGTGGGGCTCAATGCTTTAGCAAGTTTGGTGCTTCTGGACGTGCTAGGACGATAAAAATTGGTAGGCGCGTCAGGGAGCTGTACAAATTGACTTGATAAAGTCGTTTTCCCCGATTCGAACAACTGGGGAGTTGAAGGGAGAGGGAAAATTGGAAAAAATGAGGTATTTTTAACTTGCGAGTGGGTGATCGGATCTTAATGAATTTTTAAATCCCGACCGGCATTAATCCTCTGATTTTCTTTTTAAAGCAATCTATTGATTCTTAGAATTTTGCTAGAGCTCATACCATATGAGCTCTTGGCTCTTCCGACCTCGTCACAAGTGCCACATGAGCTCTTAGCTCTCGTTTTCATTTACCAGGATTATTTCCTCCCTCGGGCTTTTGTTAAAAGCACCTTCAATAATATAAAATTTCGGAGTTTATTATTTTGTAATGTGAATAGGAAAACAACTAATATTGCTTATTTATTATAATATAAAAATTGTTATGTACAGTATGTGAGGGAAACAATTAACAATATGTATACTAAATTCTTTGAACATAAAAGCCCAATTAACGGTAGGAAATAATAACGTTATAATAACGTTAATTGAACTTTATAATTGAACGTTATAATAACAATACTTGCTCCTTATGTAATCTAACTATTACAATTTTAGGAAATCTGGACTTAGGTGGTTTAAATAAAAAAGAGAAAAAAATAAATTATATAAAGGAGGAGACTTTAATACATTTTGATAAACTAAACTCTACAGGTATAAATTACTTTTACTGATTTAGCCCCCTTCCCCCTATTTCCCCTTCCGCTCCTTACAGTAACATTCCATTATAATATAGATGCCAAATATAATCAAACAGTTCGTGGTAACGAACTGTAGTAAGGAGCGACCCGGCTCAATAGTAACCAAAACTCTAAAAAATGGAATTTTGATACCATTAGCTACATCAAAAGAATCGCATTTTAATGCTGGTTTTAAATATATAAGTTTCATCAAGTTTAGTCTTACCCATCAAAAGTTACGAGCCTGAGAAAATTTGCCTTATTTTAGAAAATAGGGGGAAACGCCCCCTAAAAGTCATAGAATCTTAACGAAAATCACACCATCAGATTCAGCGTATCAGAGAACCCTACTGTAGAAGTTTCGAGCTCCTATCTACAAAAATGTGGAATTTTGCATTTTTTGCCAGAAGGCAGATCACGGATGCGTGTTTATTTGTTTTTTTGTTTTTTTGTTTTTTTGTTTTGTTTTTTTTTCCCCAGGGGTGATCGTATCGACCCAGTTGTCCTAGAATGTTGCAAGAGGGCTCATTCTAACGGAAATGAAAAGTTCTAGTGCCCTTTTTAAGTGACCAAAAAAATTGGAGGGCACCTAGGCCCCCTCCCACGCTAATTATTTTCCCAAAGTCAACGGATCAAAATTCTGAGATAGCCATTTTATTCAGCGTAGTCGAAAAACCTTATAACTATGTCTTTGGGGACGACTTACTCCCCCACAGTCCCCGTGGGAGGGGCAACAAGTTACAAACTTTGACCTGTGCTTACATATAGTAATGGTTATTGGGAAGTATACAGGCGTCTTCAGGAGGATTTTTTTGGTTTGGGGGAGGGGTTGAGAAGAGGGGGATATGCTAGGGGAACTTTCCTTCGAGAATTTGTAATGGGAGAAGAAAATTTCCATGAAGGGAGAGCAGGATTTGCTAGCATTATTTAAAAAAAAACAATTAAAAAATAAAAGTGAAAAAGCTTTTTCAGCTGGAAGTAAGGAACAGCAATAAAACTTAAAACAAACAGAAATTATTACCCATATGAGGGGCTCACCTCCTTCTAATACCTCGCTCTTTACGCTAAAGTATTTTCGGTAATTTCAACTACTTATTCTACGGCTTTTGTGATTCAGGGGGTCATTCTTAATGAATTGGTATAAAATTTAAGCTTTAGTGTAAAGAGCGAGGTACTGACGATGGGGCGAATCCCCTCATATATGTAATAAAAACATGAGAATACAAAAGTTCTTTACGTAAGCTAATTTATAAGTTACGTAAATCTTTTACCAATAAAAAGATTCGTAAAAAATTAAAAGTTCTAGTTGCCTTTTTAATTAACCAAAAAATCGGGGGGCAACTAGGCTTCGTCCCCCGCTCTTTTTTTCTCAAAATCATTCGATCAAAATTATGAGAAAGCCATTGAGCCAAAAAAAAAAATATGCAAATTTCGTTTTGATTATTCCTCTGCGGAGAGCCAAAATCAAAACATGCATTGATTCAAAAACGTTCAGAAATTAAATAAAAAAAACAAGTTTTTTCAACTGAAAGTAAGGAGTGACATCAAAACTTAAAACGCACAGAAATTACTTCGTATATGAAAGAGGCTGCTTCCTCATCAACGCCCCGCTCTTTACGCTAAAGTTTTTTACTGTTTTAGAAAGAAGAATTGAGAGAAAGAGTCAAACTTTAGCGTAAAGAGCGGGGCGTTGATGAGGAAGCAGCCTCTTTCATATACGAAGTAATTTCTGTGCGTTTTAAGTTTTGATGTCACTCCTTACTTTCAGTTGAAAAAACTTGTTTTTTTTATTTAATCTCAATTAAGTACAACCAGAACTTTAGCGTAAAGAGTGGGAGCTGGCACCCCAGTCAACGAAGTACACCCCAATTCCCGAAAATTCCTGGCTAGAAATCTATTCCTGGCTATTCCTGGCTTTTGGTTCAGCCAAAAGAGTGGATTCATTTGTTTTTACTCCAATATACACACAATTTATCACATAATTTAGTATTTGAAAATTTATAACAACTGTTATTAAGAAATCTTTCCTTTTGATCTTGTACGTTTAAAAAAGAAATAGATACTTGGAATAAAAAAGCCAGATGAACAAATCTCTTTAGTAGTACTATTATTTCAAGATTGGGCATGATATATGATATACAGGAATTTGTTTTATTCAGTACTTTCATGAAATTTAATGGTAATTTATATAAGAAAATTAAAGGAAATCCTATGAATAGGAATGTTAATCATTTGTAGTGGATTTGTTTTTAAGCTAACTAGAATATGAGTATATAATAAATTAAGACAACCTAAGTAATGTAAAATATTTTTGATCATATAATTAAAGATATTTGACGAAGTTTTGGCAATAAATTGCGCCGAATTTTTTAGTATTTCGACAAATAAATAATCATAATGTTTATTTTTTGATGATTTTAATAACTTGTATGTATTTCCCAAGTGACACTAAACAAAGGGACACCGTAAAGATGGCCGTAAAAGATCTTACGTTACCTAAATACTGCTCATGGTACTAAATGTGACAGATCTGTGCAGATCTTAAGTTAGGTACTGCACATGGCCTGGGTAAGGAATTGAATGCATCGAAACAAATATAAGCAAGTGTGCATTCCTCTTAGGAGCCCTGGTGTGAGGCGATCACGAGGAAACATTTCAATAGATTTGAGGGGCTTTTGCTTAAAACTAACAGAAATTACCCAATGTATGAAAGGGGCTGTTCCCTCCTCAACGCCCCGCTCTTTATGCTAAAGTTTGACTGTTTCTCTCAATTCTACTTTATAAAACAGTAAACAACTTTAGCGTAAAGAGTGGAACGTTGAGGAGGGAACAGCTCCTTTCATACAAGGAGTAATTTCTGTTCGTTTTAAGTTTCAATGTCGATCCTTACTTTCCGTTAGAAAACATACTATTTTTATTTAACTTCTGAACGTTTTGAATTAATGCTTGTTTGGCTCTCCGCACATGAATAATTAAAAGGAAATTTGCGTATTATTATTTTGCTAAACGGCTTTCTCTTAGTTTTGATCGGACGATATTGAGAAAAAGGGGTAGGGGAGGAAGCGTCGTTGCCCTTCAATTTTTTATTACTTAAAAAGGCAACTAGAATTTCTAATTTTTAACGAGCGTTTTTATTAGTAAAAAATATATGTACCTTACGAACGAACTTCTATATTCGTATATTTCTATTATGTATATGAGGAGGTTAGTCCCCTCGTTAATACCTCGCTCTTTACACTAGAGATTTAATTTTGTCCCAGTTCTTTAAGAATGACCCCATAATCACAAAGGCCATAGAATAAATAGTTGAAATTACTAAAAATACTTTAGCGCAATGAGCGAGGTATTTAGGAGGAGATGAGCCCCTCATATGCGTAATAATTTCTGTTAGTTTTAAGCTTTAATGCTGCTCCTTACTTTCAATTGAAAAAAAAAATTTCATAATTATTTTTTCATTGTTTTTTTAAATAAGTCTAGAAAACCCTGCGCCCCCCTCATGAAATTTCTCTTTCCCTGTGACGAATTCCTACAATAGAAGATCCTCCCACGTGGCCCCCTCCCCTTAACCCCCCAACCAAAAATCCACCTTAAAACGTCTGTACACTTCCCAATAACCATTACTGTAGGTAAACACTGGTCAAATTTTGTAACTTGCAGCCCCTCCCCCAGGGACTCTGGGGGAGTAAGTCAGCCCCAAAGACATAGTTATTATGTTTTTCGACTATGCTAAACAAAATGGCTATCTCAAAATTTGAATCCGTTGGCTTTGGGAAAAAATGAGCGTGGGAGGGGGCCTAGTTGCCCTCCAAATTTTTGGTCACTTAAAAAGGGCACTAGAACTTTTAATTTCCATTATAATGCACCCTCTCGCGACATTCTAGGACCACTTGGTCGATACGATCACCCCTGAGGAAAAAAAAAACAAAAAAAATAAACACGCACCCGTGATCGGTCTTCTGGCAAAAAATACGAAGTTCCACATTTTTGTAGATAGGAGCTTGAAACTTCTACAATAAGGTTCTCTGATACGTTAAATGCGATGGTGTGATTTTCTTTAAGATTATATGACTCTTAGGGGTGTTTCCCCCTATTCTCCAAAATAAGACAAATTTTCTCAGGCTCGTAACTTTTAAGTAAGACTAAATTTGATGAAACGTATATATTTAAAATCAGCATAAAAATCTCATTCTTTTGATTATTCTATTAGAATCAAAATTCCGTTTTTTAGAGTTTTGTTTACTATTGAGCCGAGTTGCTCCTTACTACAGTTCGTTACCACGAACTATTTGATAATGCTTACATGTCTCATTCCTAATATCTGCATTGCTTCAATCTCCCCCTCTCCCCTTAATAAAAGAATATATATCCCATTCACACCGTTTCATAGACAGGTAAAAAGTGATGTGGGGACAATGTATTATTTAATTATTTTGTTTTATTTTCTTTCCACAGCACTTCATAGAGAAGGAATCGTCGTGTAAACTACGGAAGGAGTTCATTCAAGTAGATATCAGAAGTTCTAGTACCCTTTTTAAGATTCACAAGTGATCGGAGGGCAACTAGTCCCACCCGTCCCATGTCCCCCAAATGCATTCAATAGAAATTTCGAGATAACCATTGCGTTCAAAATAGTCCAATGACCCTTTAACAAGGCTTTCTAGTTTGGCACAGCCCCCAGAGCCCAGGGGGAAAGGTTTTTTAAGTTATGGCCCGGGGTATAAAAGGTTCTTATTGAATTGATGGTCGTATAAACTTTAGAGGCGGCTCATTTGACTAGAAATTGACAGTTGTATCTCAATTGTAAAATTTCTTGTGAACGATTCAGCCCGAAAAATTCTCCTGGGCATACTTTAAGTTGAAAGCGACTTTAATTTCTCATCGTTTTCTGATCATCCGATCATCGATATTCCCGTTTCCTTATACATTTTTTCCTGGAAGTCAAAACCCGCTGAAAATGTTCCCCATACATTTCTTCCGGAAAATCTCCACATGCAAAATTGAAGTGACAGGGAGAAAGTAAGACAAATAATGGTTATTTCGTATAGAAAATCTGTAAAATCTCCAGTTTGAAATTTACCCTCGAAAGTTAAGTCCCCAAAATTTCCCTTCTACGGAAAATTCTCCCCATAGAAACCCATCCAAAGCTCAAAATCCCCTACCCCCTAAAAATATCAGTAAAAGTTTCCCAATAGTAAATGCTATACGTACGCAAACAATGCGCAAATTTCAAAACTTACAAGCCTTTTATGAAGGGATATGGGGGTCATATTACCCCTAAAGGCACATTTTTTGGATTTTCTAACTATGCTGAAGAAAATGGCTATACCCAAATTCTGATCTGATGACTTCGGGTAAAAAGGCCGTTGGAGGGGGGCTAGTTGCCCTCCAATCTTTTCGGTAGCTTAAAAAAGGAAGTATAACTTTTAACTTCTGTTCGAATGCACCATACTGTGGTTTTCTAGGGCCATTAGTTTAATGAGATCACCCCTGGAAAAAAAAGAAGCTTCAGGGGGGAGGGCTTAGGAGCATAGGAGCCTTAGAAGGATTTTCCTTCCTTTTTCAAAAATCAGGCAAATTTTCTCATGCTCATAGCTTTTGATGTGTAACACTATGTATTTATGAATGTTAAAGCAGTTTTCAGTACTCTCTTTAACAATTTTCAACTGCCAATTAGTAAGGAACAAGAAGTCATCTCTGTGGGGAAAATGAAATTTGCTAAGAATACCAATAGCTAATTTGAAAAAAGCATAAAAATGCGTCATGAGAGCTTAGTCACGTTATGAGAGTAGAGCAGTATCCTCGCAAAACAATTTGAAACACAACTTATTATTTTTTTGTGAATTATTCTTTATTTGAAGCAAAATGTTTACATATTCACAGTTATATAACTTGTTTCTTTCAGACCTTAATATAAGGCACTGTAATTGAAAAAGAAATTGAAGACTGTATAATTTGAGCTTAAAATTATTAAAGATATTCATTTTGTTCCCTTTAAAATCTGTTGTTTAAGTTCTTGTTCTATTGTTCCAGTATAAGTTTAAGTTCTTCAAGCCTTGTTCTTTTTAAGTTCATTTTGTTTCTTGTAAGTGAGTTAATATCAAAAACAAGAAGAACAATAGGGAATTTCTTTCGTAAGACAGTGGAACTCTAAATTGGATGAACATTTCGACCCTATGTCCAAGGGCTGTCCTCAGCAAAACCTAAATATATAAAAGAAAAAGACTTACAACAACATACGACCAATAAAACTAGATATTTTTTTTTAAACAGTCCCAACATCCTTACTTCAACGAAGTTCAACCAGGACTGACAAATAAAATGAGGTAAAACAAGGTGAGTCATTGAAATGAAAGAAGAATAATTAAAAACACGTTTTTTATTAAATTTCTGAATAGAGCCTTTTGTGAATATTCCCCCAAGTCCATATTCAAGGAAATATTATTATTGATCTTAAGTCTGATTTCAATTGCTGTTCGAAATACCTGCTATGTGCCTAGGTCATTCTAGCTAATCACGGCAGATTCTTCAAAAAGTATTTTGTGGCTAGAATTTTCAAAAACTTGGTAGTTTAAAGCAGAATCAAAAGAAACATAAGACATATTTGAATTTAGAGCTTTGGTGATATCATATTTATGCTGTTGTAAGAATACCTGATAGAAAGGCAGTGTGGTCTTTGTCCCGCTTTATGTAGGTTAGTTTCGAGAGTACTAGAACTAGATTAAAGTTTTGTAATTGCAAAATATCATAGATGTTCCTTGTTGTTGCTTGGAAACCAAACAAAATTATATTGACAGCATAAATGAAACTTTCAGCTTATTTAGTTTCATAAATGAAACTAAATAATCACATTTTTTGCTAAGGTAACAGATCAATAATTAGAAAGCAATTTCCATGAGCCTTGCCCAAAAGAGTATCTGAAAATGATAGGATTGGAAACTCTAAGTGGCCTCCAAGATAAAAAACGCCATCTAACGTCTATCGCCAATCCCATGCCTACCAACCCAGTTTTAGTTTTGATATGAGCCAAAAGTGGCAGATGGTAGTATATACTGCTTAGGTTAAGCAATTTGTTGCAACAAATACATTAAAAATACCAAAATCCAGATGGAAAACACATTAACGTCAATTATTCTTAAGGAATTGGGACAAAAGGTCTAACACTAGTGTAAAGAGCAGGGTATGTGGGAGCAGAAAGCCCCCCCTCATATACAGAATAATTAACGTTCTTTCTCATATGCTCCCAAGTAACCAATACTATATGCAAATAATGAGCAAATTTAATAACTTCAGGCCCTCCCCCGGGAGCTGTGGGGAGGAGTTCATGTCAACCCCTGAAAATTTAGTTAAGTCCTTTCAACTGTATTGAACAAAATGGCTATCTCAAAATTTTAATCAGACGACTTTGGGGGAATTTACTGTGAACAGCACGATCGTGTGTCCGGGGAGACAAAGTGGTTCAAAATGGCTGAATATGGCATTTTCGTGCCTTTCGATCACCTTTGTTATCCAAAAGGTTACCCGATATTAGAATTCCCAATGACACGAGTCCTCATATTTGTTGATTCTTTAAGGTTGTATCATTCTATACACAGGCACGTCAATTGGGGATAGGAGTGTGGAAATGACCCTTGAAATTTTTTACTTCTACCTAGGTATTGAAAAATTCCTTTTTTGGTTTCTTCATTGAAAAATTGCTTTTTAAACACTTTATTAAAAAAGAAACCGACAACAAACAAAGCTGCCAACCCCTAAATTAAAAAAAAATTAACACTGTGCGGTCTGTCAAAACTATGTGTAGTTCAAACAGCTATTACATTATAGAATACTTAGCAAATTACTTAATTACGACACCAAACTATAGAAAAAAGATGAACAAAAGAAAACTCTGTAGATACTTTTCAGACAAATGAGTTCTGCTGTGTGGACGGCTCCTAGGTGTTGTAAGGGTGGTAATTTCTTTTTGCAAGAAAATAAAAGTTGTATTCATGTATACATACATATATATATATATATATATATATATATATATATATATATAATATATATATATATATATATATATATATATATATATATATATATATATATATATATATATATATATATATATATATATATATATATATATATAGTACTGGGAGCCCGGGTTCCGGCATTCGCCACGCGGCAGGCTTCTATATATTGATTTTCACTGTCACTTGTCTTCTAAGCGCAGACAATTTGAGCCTTTTCTTTCTATCCTGACGTCCAAATGGGCCTTAGGTTAGAAGTAGTGCCTTTGTGTAATACTTTTTTTTATTGTACCTTTAACTTTCGCTTCAGCTTGTCTTTTGCAATTATGAAAGGCATATCGCCGAACCTTTGTTTCTTTTAACTGTTCAAGTGTTGGGACAAAACTTCTTCTTTTGCGACCCGGCTCAATAGTAAACGAAACTCTAAAATATAGAATTTTGATACCAATAGTTACATAAAAAAATCATATTTTAATGCTGATTTTAAATATATAACTTTAATCAAGATAAGTCTTACTTATCAAAAGTTACGAACCTGAGAAAATTTGCCTCATTTTAGAAAATAGGGGAAAACACCCCCTAAAAGTCATAAAATCTCTGACGGAACGGAAATTACACCATCAGATTCAGCGTATCAGAGAACCTTATTGTAGAAGTTTAAAGCTCCTATCTACAAAAATGTGGAATTTCGCATTTTTTAAGACAAATCACCAATGGGTGTTTATTTGTTTGTTTTTTTGTTTGTTTTTTTTCCCAGGGGTTATCGAATCAACCCAGTGGTCCTAGAATATCGCGAGAGGGCTCATTCTAACGGAAATTAAAAGTTCTAGTGCCCTTTTTAAGTAACCCAAAAACATGGAGGGCACCTAGGCCCCCTCCCACGCTCACTTTTCCCCAATGTCACCGGATCAAAATTCTGAGATAGCCATTTTATTCACCATAGTCGAAAAACTTAATAACGATGTCTTTGGGGACGACTTACTCCCCCGCAGTCCCCGTGGGAGGGGTTGCAAGTTACAAACTTTGACCTGTGTTTACATATAGTAATGGTTACTGGGAAGTGTACGGACGTTTTCAGGGGGATTTTTTTTGGGGTGGGGAAGAGTTGAGGTGGGGGGGGGGCAAATGGGAGGATCTTCCATGGAAAAACTTCTCATGGGGAAGAGACTTTCAATGAAGGGGGCGCAGGATTTTCTAGCATTATTTAAAAAAAAGCAATGAAAAAATAAATGTGAAAAGTTTTTTTTCTACTGAAAGTGAGGAGCAGCATTAAAACTTAAAACGAGCACAAATTATTACACATATGAGGGGTTTACCTCCTCGTAATACCTCGCTCTTTACGCTAAAGTATTTTTAGTAATTTCACCTATTTTTTCTACGGCCTTTGTGATTCAAGGGTCATTCTTATGGAATTGGGACAAAATTTAAGCATTAGCGTAAAGAGCGAGGTATCGACGAGGGTGAACCCCCTCATATACGCAATAAAAACATACAAATATAGAAGTTCGTTACGTAAGTTAATTCGTAAATACGTACATTTTTTACAAATGAAAATGTTCGTAAAAAATTAAAGGTTGTAGTTGCCTTTTTAAGTAATCAAATAATTATAGGGCAACTAGGCTTCCTCCCTCGCTCCTTTTTTCTCAAAATCATGCAATTAAAACTATGAGAAAACCATTTAGCCAAAAAAGAATTAATATGCAAATTTAATTTTAATTACTTATGTTCGGAGAGCCAAGATCAAAACAAGCATTAATTAAAAAACGTACAGAAATTAAATAAAAAACAAGTTTTTTTTAAATGAAAGTAAGGAGCGACATTAAAACTTAAAACGAACAGAAATTACTCCGTATACGAAAGGGGCTTTTCCTCTTCAACGCCCCGCTCTTTACGCTAAAGTTTTTTACTGTTTTAAGAGGTAGAGTTAAGAGAAAGAGTCAATTATTTTCTCTAGGTTTATTTGTTACCTTTTTGATGAAGGTGCTTTCAAATTCTCCTCTTTTCACAGTCGATAAAAGCTGGTTTGATTCTGAAATGTCCTTTCGATTTTGATCTAGCATACCATAGCTTGAAATTTCATAAAGCTCATAATCGCTCCGAAGTTTCTCGTAAGCTGAAAAAAAGGGTTTTACAGAAGCCAATGGAAACCTGATACTTTTTTTTCTAAGCATTCACATCAATCTTTGATAATAGTTTATATTTCCATAGAAATATATGAATTTTTATGGATAGCTTGAGGACAAGTAATATGAAAAGAATGAAAAAAAAAACTCTTTTGCAAATCCACACATCCTCTTTCTGATTTAGAATATATCATATTCATGAGATTAGGGGACTAATGTCAAAAAAAAAAATAAGCATAAATTTAACAGAAAATAAAACGGAAAACTTATTGTCTGTTTTGTCCAGAACGTTGTCGCATTTTTGCGTAGGAACGGTTTTGACATTAGTTTAGACAATGTGACAAAAATAAAGGTAAAAATGGAAAACAGTAATATATAGAGGAAATCCTTTTAATAGATTTTGTAATTGTAAGACTACCCAACAAGCCTTAATAGTCTTATGAATAGAGTATAAGATTCCCAATCTGTGTGCTCGTGAACCGGCTAAATTTTTATTACCAACTAGATAATAATTTCTAAACTAATTTCTCAAATAGTTTAGAAATGTGATAGCAATGAAATAGAAAAAAAAAGAGGAACTGAAAGAAAACAGGTCATTTCTTTTGAAAACGCAATTATCCTCTGTTTTGCATTCAAATTTAGAATATACCATATCCATGTGATAAGGGGAGAAACGCAATATTAGATTTTAAATGATAGTTAATAAGAATCAGGGTTTGCTTTGCTCAGGTTACATTGAATTACATATTTAGTTAGATTATTTTCGGCTTTGCTAGTTCCGATGTAATGATCAAAATCCAAAAAGGAAATAAATATGGAAAATAAATTTCTTCATATATTTGATAAGTGTTGATAGCTCCAGAGGAGACCTGTTTCTAGGATTGGTAATGCCTAGAGCAAAATTAATTACAGCCCACCCCTCTCAATTAAATATAAATAGAAAAAGCTCCAGCTGTGGCATCTTCCTAGCCACGGCTATGTTCCAGAGGGGCCGCCCGAGGCATCTTGCTCCAGTCAACACCCTCTCATTTGACCGTCCTTGCTCTATAGATTAAATAAAAAAAGTTTTTTTAAATGAAAGTAAGGAGCGACATTAAAACTTAAAACGAACAGAAATTACTCCGTATATGAAAGGGGCTTTTCTTCCTCAACGCCTCCCTCTGTGCGCTAAAGTTTTACTCTTTCTCTTAGCTCTACTTTAAAAAAGGAAAAAACTTTAGCGTAAAGAGCGGGGTGTTGAGGAAGAAAAGTCCCTTTCATATACGGAGTAATTTATATTCGTTTTAAGTTTTAATGTCGCTCCTTACTTTCATTTAAAAAACTTTTTTTATTTATTTAATTTCTGGACGTTTTTTAATTCATGCATGTTTTGATCTTGGCTCTCCGCAAATAAATAATTAAAACGAAATTTGCATATTAATTTTCTTTTTGGCCAAATTGCTTTCTCATAGTTTTAACCGGAAGATTTTGAGAAAAAAGGAGAGAGGGAAGAAGCCTAGCTGCCCTCTAATTTTTTGATTACTTAAAAAGGCGACTAGAACTTTTAATTGTTTTACGAACATTTTCGTTAGTAAAAAATATACGTAATTTACGAATTAACTTACGCAAATAACTTCTATATTCGTATATTTTTATTGCGTATATTAGGGAGTTCACCCCTCGTCGATACCTCGCTCTTTACACTAAAGCTTAAATTCTGTCCCAATTCCTTAAGAGTGACCCTTGAATCACAAAGGCCTTAGAATAAATAGTTGAAATTACTAAATATACTTTCGCATAAAGAGCGAGGTATTACGAGGAGGTAAACCCCTCATATGCGCAATAATTTCTCCTCGTTTTAAGTTTTAATGCTGCTCCTCACTTTCAGTAGAAAAACTTCTCATATTTATTTTTTCCTTGTTTTTTTAAATAGTGCAAAAAAATCCTGCGCCCCCTTCATTGAAAGTTTCTTCCCCAATGAGAAGTTTTCCCATGGAAAGATCCTCCCGCGTAACCCCCCCCCCCACCTCAACTCTCCCTCCCAAACCAAAAAAAAATCCCCTTGAAAACGTCCGTACACTTCCCAGTAACCATTACTATATGTAAACACAGGTCAAAGTTTGTAACTTGCAACCCCTCCCAGGGAGACTGCGGGGTAGTAAGTCGTCCCCAGAGACATAATTATTAGGTTTTTTGACTATGATGAATAAAATGGCTATCTCAGAATTTTGATCCGGTGACTTTTGGGAAAAAATGAGCGTGGGAGGGGGCCTAGGTGCCCTCCAATATTTTTGGTCACTTAAAAAGGGCACTAGAACTTCTAATTTTCGTTAGAATGAGCCCTCCCGCGACATTCTAGGACGATTGGGTCGATACGATTACCCCTGGGGAAATAAAATAAATAAAAATGAACACGCATCCGTGATTTGTCTTCTGGCAAAAAATGCGAAATTCCACATTTTTATAGATAGGAGCTTGAAACTTCTACAATAAGGTTCTCTGATACGCTGAATCTGATGGTGTGATTTTCGTTAAGATTCTGACTTTTAGGGGGTGTTTTCCCCTATTTTCTAAAATGAGGCAAATTTTCTCAGGCTCGTAACTTTTGATATGTCAGACTAATCTTGATGAAAGTTTTATATTTTAAATCAGCATTAAAATGCGATTTTTTTATGTAGCTATTGGATAACTCTGTTTTATAACTCTTATTAGAACTGTTTGATAACTCTGCTAGATGAAGCCTGTTTACTTTTTTCTAAAAGGCCTATTTTATTAAGAAATGCTAATTCCAATACGTTCCCCAATTTTTACGTTTCATTAAGGAATGATTTTCTTAAATTAGCTAGATGAAAACAGACAATCTTTAAATGTTTTATTAAAGAATTATTCCTTCCCTGTTAAACCAAGACAAGGAATAATAAAAACTTGCTATTTTTGCAAGTTCTGATTATTTCTTTACAAAGTTGGGCTGGGAAGTAACCAGTCCTTGATTGAAAAAAAAAATCCATTTTATCAATTTTAGTTAATCCACTTTGTATTAATCCATTTTACTATCCACTTTATAATCCATTTTATAAGTAACACCTAATCCATTTTAGTTAATCAAATAAAAAGAAAACCCACTTGTTTCAAGGGAAACTAAAGAACAACATTAAAACCTAAAGTGAACAAAAATTGTCCCGTATATGAGTGAAGAGGGCTTTCTCTCCTCAAGACTCAGCACAAAATGTCACCCACAATAAGTTTTTACAGTGAAGTAAGTAGCACCAAGACGTAAAAAGACTTTCCAATAAGACTTTCCAATCTGACAGGCTAGTTTAAATTTCTTATGACAGAACATAAGCAATATGTGCGTTTGATATTAGGTATATGAGTGATATTTAGTATATGAGTATATGTGCGTTTGATATACCTAATATATATTAGGTATATTTTGATATTAGGTATATCACTTCATATGATATTAGGTATATGGATAAATCAGAATCATCATAACAGGGTTGATCGTACACTTAGATTTTCATTCTTTTATTGTCTCTACAGTTAATGATAAGTAATAAATAATTTAATTTGGTGACCGTGGCAAATTCCTAAAAAATTTGCAATTTTAAAGTTTTTGAATTTTGCTATTGGCTATGATTCGAACTTAATGTGAATATTAATGGTTCTTGTGTTAGCTAAATTCTGACATTATGTGTATATCAACGTGAATAAACATCTCATAAAGACAATAGTTCAAAGAATATACCTCCTCTTTTTTTTTGAAAAGCGGGAGAAGTTTCTTCTCTCTGGGATGAAACGGTACTGAAGGAAGTTGACGGAATGCACAAAAATTTATTAGTCTTGCTTTGTTTGCTCGTTATAGTTCTTGTAAGATCTTTGAGTATTCTAGTATCTCGTGGTGACACTAAAGGCTGAGCTACGTAGGAGGTGTCGCTGCTTGTTGAAGAACTGTCACTAGACGGTGGACGGCTGACATTTCGCTTTCCTCTGTAAAAGCATAATTATCAATTAAGAATTGTAATTTTGTTTAAACCTTAGTTTTTGCAGATATAACAGTTAAACAAATGAACGGTTCTAATATAACATAGGCTATCGTCTAATCCTACCAATATCGTAAAAAATTAGTGCTTATTTTGCTAATTGGTTTTAATTTCTACCAAATTTGTGGCTTAAGTATTCTTGAGGTTTTGATCACAAATCTAAAGCTAATGTAGCAAAATAAAAAAGATGCTTGGATTTCTGCCAAAACCAAAATCCATACGTTTTAAGCTAGCTGATGACAAACCATTGCAAATATTGTAATATTTTTGTTGTAATATTGTAATATTGTAATTTGTAATGTTGTAATGTTGTAATTTGTAATGTTTGGTAATATTGTAATGCTGTAATACTGTAGTTTGTTGTAAATTGTAATATTGTAATACGCAAATATATACACACAATCTTAGTTCACGTCTTAAAAATGATATTTTAATAAATTTAAAGTCTTAACTAGGTTATACTTTTCTCACACCTATCCAAACATCACATGATAATCATCCACAAAATTCAAAAAACATAAAAATAGCTCAAATAGTAAATTTAAAGTCGTAACTAGAATATAGTTCTTCCTTTTTGGTCCTTTCTCCTTCCTTTTTTCGAGCTTCCCTTATAAATATTAATTTTCTTCAATGGTAACGAAAGAAAAAAGTCGTCAAATTGTTACTGGATACCTGATATAAAATTGTATATTTTAATTTATATCCTAAGCGGACGAGCGACGAATGAGGGAGACGCTCGTCGTGCGGCAGGTCTGCTAAAGAGACAATGAACGTTGAAAGATGGCTGAAGCCCTAATAATGACATCATGGCAAGACTAAGTCTCTGAAAAAGACTTTAACAAGGCTTGTCTGGGCTTCAATGGTTAACTTTGCATCATTGTACTTCAACAAACCCTGAGACGACATTACATCTTTTTTTTTCAAAGTATCATTTAATGTCTTTCGGTGTTATATCAACAGTATGGATATTGCCTTTTCCCTGTCAAAACAACAATTTCTAGTCACATTCATCAAAGTATATAAATAATCTTACCCGTTAAGGAAAGAACTCGTTAGCTCTTTCTGTCTTTCTTCTTCTGGGTTAAATATTATATTTTGCTCTTTTGCTGACTTCATTCTCTTAATATCCTAAGAAAAAAGAAATAAAATATAATTTTTAGTCTTTGAAGCCTCTCTAAAATACAAATATAATACAAAATACAAAAAAAGTAAAACGAAAAAACCGGTAAGAAACGATACGTAACCAACTGGTCATATATTTCAACTTCTATGTCTTGAGCCAAATTACTGAGCCCTTGAGCCTAAAGGGGTTGTCAATTTTCAGTCACCTTGAACTGTCACTTATCCCCTGAATCCAGAAACTTAAATACGTTCTTAGACCTCGCTGGCTATACATGACATACGATGAAACAACAAAGAAAAGAAACTTAATTATAAGAAGAATAATATATATATATATATATATATATATATATATATATATATATATATATATATATATATATATATATATATATATATATATATATATATATATATATATATATATATATTATTATATAAGATATATAATAACAATGTAATATAATAACTATAGAATAGATACATAATAACATAATAACTATAAGAAGAAAAAGAAATATAACAAAGAAAAGAAATAAAAGAAATATAAAAACAATATAACTTTTAGCCTTTGAAGCGTCTCTGAAATACAAATATAAATCTAAATTTATATTTTCATTTTTCGTTTTGGCAAATTTCTTGTCATTTGACGAAAAATGAACATGTCATGGATGAAATTCAGCTAACCAAAGTCAGTCAAACTTATTTCAGCTGATAAGAGATACAATTTCATGCCACCTACTGGTGCTGATTGTTCAAACATGAGAGCCATCCTCAAGAATAATGTCTCTCCATTTCAAGTTCTAATATAAATCTTTGATTTCGTTTGAATTTGGTTTTAAAATAGGAATAGGCCTAGCTACATCTGGTCTTCCTTCATGGTTCAAATGCTAATCTGTTGATTCAATACCGTAAAGGCTATGTCAGTTATTGTCGGAACATATTTTATCAACAGGCTAAAAACTCGGATTGGAACCAGATTTCATCAATTACGTTTTGCTTGTTGTCGCTAAAGCCGTCCACACGCACAGTGAAGTAGTGGGCTAAAATTTCTGTACCAGTAGGCATCTGAATCACAGCTTAGATACCAATATACACTTATGAAAACTTGATTTATTTTTGGGACACAGTGCGAGGTAGCGATGCTAGCGGCTGGAGACAGGAAACTGGTATTGGTATCTAATTGGTAACAGGAAACTCGTATTGGTATCTATGCTGTGTATGCCACAAAACAAAATTGCATTCCCGCCTATGGTGTTGTAGTACGATCTATGCGTCAGAGCGCGGGCTTGGAGCAGGCGCCAAGTTCAGAGCTCTGTACCAAAAGCTTCTCGTGGGCAAGATAGGAGCTTTGAGAACTGTATTGGTATCTAAGCTGTGATCTGAATGTAATACCTTTATAGTACAAGGCAAACATTTAATTACCACATGGTATAGAACACATATAATATGCATTTAGTGTTTAATATACTATATGGCGGTTAAAGGTTTAATTCTTATTGAATTAATAAAATTGAACAAGTAAAATTATTTTTATAATAAATGAAATTGTATAAGGTAGGTAAAATTTGAATAGTGTAATATGTATCTTCATTTCAAGCGACGCAGCGATGCTAGCGGCTGGAGACAGGAAACTGGTATTGGTATCTAATTGGTAACAGGAAACTCATATTGGTATCTATGCTGTGTATGCCACAAAACAAAATTGCATTCCTGCCTATGGTGTTGTAGTACGATCTATGCGTCAGAGCGCGGGCTTGGAGCAGGCGCCAAGTTCAGAGCTCTGTACCAAAAGCTTCTCGTGGGCAAGATAGGAGCTTTGAGAACTGTATTGGTATCTAAGCTGTGATCTGAATGTAATACCTTTATAGTACAAGGCAAACATTTAATTACCACATGGTGTAGAACACATATAATATGCATTTAGTGTTTAATATACTATATGGCGGTTAAAGGTTTAATTCTTATTGAATTAATAAAATTGAACAAGTAAAATTATTTTTATAATAAATGAAATTGTATAAGGTAGGTAAAATTTGAATAGTGTAATATGTATCTTCATTTCAATACTGTAACAACTGAAAAAGAGAATATTTTAAATATAATTCATTTTCAGTGAAGCGCCAATGACGCAGTAGGCTTTAGATTTTTAAAGTTTGGAAAAGAGGGAGTAGCACAATTCTTGTTTGTAGTGAAACTAAATTTGTCGTGAGCGGTCTTGGGAAGAATGATGTCAACTGCTGGAAAGCCAATCAGTTCAAAATTGGATTTTACCGTAATTTTACTATTGATTTTCAATGTTGTAATAAGTACGTCAGAAAACGTTTGTAATAAAGCGCCATTTTCAGTTAAGTGCCAATGACGCACTAGGCGATAGACATTTACAGTGAGGGAAGGAGGCAGGGAATTGGCAGGGAGGCAGGGGATGAGGGAAGGAGTGCCCATACTCTTCTTTGAATTGATTTCTGCTCGTTTCAATCTTGATTCACATATTTGATTGAAGCTTTAATCGTTTTAAGGTTTATTTATTCATTTATGTTAGTACATATTGTATGTTTGTTTGCTATGATTGCTTATTAAGTTTCTGTTTGTTTTGTGTTTCATTTATGCTACAATAGTAAAATATTTTTGTTTGTTTTAAGCTTGATTTGCATATTTAATTTTAGCTGAACTCGTCTTAAGATTTATTTATTCATTTATATTAGTACAACAAAAGAATAAAAACGAAAGCAATACGAGACTGGAAAAATGGAACAATAAGAACAGTGCAAGAAGAGATAAGAAAACTATGAAAAATAATATTTTTGAAAAGAAAACCGACAACAATTGACTCCCCTCCCCTCCCACACAAAAAACAAACCAAATGTATTTCAGCTGCTCCAACCACACCCAGGTAATAAGAGTCCAGCCTAATGCAGGTTAGTCTTAATTACATTTAGTTTTATTGACGAGCAATTCTGATTTTCCCCTTCTCTTCTTCACTTGATTAATTGCAATTCCGTTTTTATTATTGCTAGATGTTTCTGTTGTTTTCGGGTTTTGTCGGTATTGGGCATGCCTCGTTTGAAGCATCTAAAGATATGAACAGTCTTTCTTTTATTTTTCCTTGTCCTTTTTCGGTGGCCAGCGTTTGCCCCCTCCCGGAAAATACAATCCACAGAAAATAGCACTCTCCACCCCAAAAACGGAAAATACCACCTCCCGCCGGAAAATATGACCCCCATGCAGCTGGTTCATCTCCAATCCTTTTGGACTTTAAAAATAAGGACTAGAACTCTCAGCTTCTGATTTAACGAGCCCACCCTGGATTTTCTTTGACCTTGATCTGGAGGTGTTGATAAGGAAGATGCAATACCACTTCTGTACGGAACAAATTCTGCTCATTTTGGGGTTTAATGTTATTCTTTACTTTCATAATAACAGTGTAGACCATAAATACACCCAGAAATCGTAAGGGGGTAGATAGCAATTTCACATTTTTAATATGGTTTTTAAAGTTTCTTTTGTACCCCTACATAAAAAAAAAAAAACTTTTCTGGAAAATACCGTTTCCTGGCCTTTTATTGGGAAACTTTTTACGTAGGGGATTACCGGTATGATTTCAAAAACAATCAGAAATTAGTCTTTTTCAAATGAAAGTGCACAAGAAACATTTTTCACCTGAGATTGTCCGCAAGGAAGTTTCTGGGTGGAATTTTCAGCTAGAATGGAATTGTCTGGGGTGAGTTTCCTTGGAGGAGAGGGGGGCATTTTAAGTGAAAAGAGCTTTCTACGGTGGAATTTTTCTGTGGGGCAAGGAATATTTCATGGAGGCAAGCCAGATTTTCCAGTACTATTTGATAACGCTTAGAAATTAAATTCAAAAAACAAAAATTTATCTGAAAGACTGGAGAAACATCAAAACTTAAAACGAACAGAAATATTTTTGTACATGAAAAGCGGTTGACCGCTCCTCAACACCTCACTCTTTACGCTAAAGTTTTTATTACTTAAAAAAGTAGAGTTGTGACTAAGTCAAACTTTAGTGTAAAGAGCGAGGAGTTGAGGAGGGAACAGCACCTTTCATATACGAAATAATTCCTGTGTTTTAAGTTTTAAGGATGTTCCTTACTTTCAGTAAAAAGAACTTATTTTTTCACTTAATTCAAAAAAGAAGAGCCTATTGCCTATTGCTTACACATTGCATTTGTTATTAGGAAGTAAAGATACATTTTTCGGGAGGCGGATTTTCTCTGAGGGAATTTTCAGTGGTGGGATGTGGGGTATACCCCCTCTTAAACACTTCGCTTTACGCTAAAGTATGATTTTGTATCCCAATCCTATACGAACAAAAAGCGAAACACAAGGTTCGTTAAATTAGAATTCGTTAAATTAAATTAAATTAGAATAAAATATCTTTTTGAATATTCTAAATAGCGTTAGCGTGAAGAGCGAGGTATTTTGGAAAGGTTATTCTCCCCATATCGTAATAATTTCTGTTCGTTTAAGTTTCATGTTGACCCTTATTTTCATTTCAATAACCTGTTTTTTGGCTAATCCCTCAAAGCCACAGACAATTCTTAATGGACAACATTGAAATACACCTAATTTCACGCTTTGGGTGGGTGAGCTAACTGCATAAAGGTAGTTAGATTACCTTTGCATCAACTTTGTCAACGTAGCATTGATCAGCTATGCAAGGGTGGAATGTGACCATAACTGATATTATTATCATCCATCTCTAGGGCGTGGGTTCTATTGAACTCATCTGCAGCAACAGATGAATTACACTAGCATTTAGAGCCTGGCAAATACAAGTTTAGGTTGGAATTCCAGCTGGTGAGGAGGAATTTGTCAATTACAATATAGGCTATTAATTATAAATAATCCAGAAACTTAACATTAAAACTTAAATAAAATAAATGGAATCCACTGCAACTCCACCACTGCAAAAAAAAAAAAAAAAAAAAAAAATTGTAGAGTAATATTGGTAAAAATTGGTTAAAATTGGGAAAAGTTGAAAAATAAGCTTTTTATAACCATTTTGAAATTTTAGAATAATTAAACCATTGTAAATGTTTTTTTTTTGCTTTCGTATAGCTACACTTAAATATTTGGTACTATCTACTATGGCACTTGGTTTCAGAGTGAGCTGTTGATCATTAAGTTATATTTCAAGTTTCCCACCCTTTTTAGCATCAGCCTCTACGAACAGATTTTATATTCGACTTCCATTTGATCTTAGTGACAGTATTTTAGTATAGTATAGTATAGTAGCATACTATAGTACAGTAGTATACTGGTACTAGTATAGTAGCAGTATTTTCTCTTGTTTCACTTTTTTTCAAACGAATCTTCCATAACTTAAGGGAATCATTCCATATCAATTCAGCTACTACAATACTTTGAGCAGTTCGGCGGGATTTATAATCCCTCTGAAAAGGCCACATCGGAATTACCCCTATAAGAGTATCATTTTTAGTTTTTTTGAACCCACTACCCACATCGGAATTACCCCTAAAATAACAACATTATCATTTATAGTTTTTACGAACCCACTACCTACATCGGAATTACCCTTAAAATAATAACAGTTCGTTTTTAGTTTTTTCCAACCCACTACCCCCATCGGAATTATCCCTAAGATAATAACAGTTCATTTTTAGTTTTTCGAACCCACATCGGAATTATCCCTAAAATAATAACAGTTCAATTTTAGTTTTTTCCAACCCACAAGGGAATTATCCCTAAAATAATAACAGTTCATTTTTAGTTTTTCCCAACCCACATCGGAATTATCCCTAAAATAATAAAAGTTCATTTTTAGTTTTTTCGAACCCACTACCCACATTGGAATTACCTCTAAAATAATAACAGTATCATTTTTAGTTTTCGAACCCACAACACATTATTAGTCGGATTTTGGACCGTCCAAACTTCTTGATCTCCGGTCTACACTTTTTTTTTACAGGGACAGGGCACGTCTCAGATAACTTTGGAGCTCAGTCCCTATGCTCGACTGGTCATTACCAGGTTACAACTGAAGGGTCTGAAACAGAACTAAGATTTCATCCAATATGGGGTCAAAATCCGCTTGGAAAATATCCTTATAAATCTTAGCCCTACACATCAGACCAAATAAATTTTGATTGTATTTTACCAAATTCAGAAAATGAAAACCACACGCAATTTATACATTTTCGGTATCCTGGTGAGGACTATTACTTGATAAGTTACCCACCCCTCAGGTCATCCGCGAAAGAATAAATTATAGCGAAAGAATCCGCGAAAGAATTAATTATAATTATAAATAAGTAAAAACTGTGATGCACCTGGTTTGTCATTCTTCGATTTTCGGTGAAAAATTTGTCAACAAAAAATTTTCGGTATCCTGGTGAGGACTATTAATTGATAAGTTACCCATTCCCCTGAGGTCATCCTCGGAAGAATAAATTCGAGCAGTAAAAACTACGACGCACCTGGTTTGTCATTCTTCGATTTTTTGTTGTCAAGTCAGGGCAAGATTTTGACACACCAGGTAGACAGTCTTTGCTCGCTGGTGTTACCTAAAATTAAAAAATAAATTGCCATATAATGATTTAATTCAAAGTTTTCGTACAAATTATAATTTAGTAGCAATTAATAAAGTATTAAAACACATAAGTAAAGATTAGCAAACAACTAATTATAATTCAATGATCCAGTGTCAGAATCAGTTCTTTCAGCAGAATAAATAGCGTATGAAATGGATTTAAGTAATATCTAAATCGAATTTTTTATGATTTATTCCACGAAATTAAAAAAAAATAAAATGAAAAGAGAAAAATTGCTCTCCTTTCAAGCAAAAAGTAGGGTGCGAGTGGGGTGTTTTGTCTCCAAAATCATATTTTTATAGTTTTGGTTACTATTAACTCCTGTCACTCCTTACTTAAGGTCCGTTACCACGAACTGTTTGAAAAATCCAGAGATGTTTAAACGGCAATAGTAAGGAATATGTGCGCCTTACTCTTATTATAATGATCTTAAAAAATCCTTTTATTATTAGTTTTATGACTTTAAGATGAAACAGCCCTTGTGATGCGTTACGAGGTTTTAATAGAAGCAAAAGGGTATAGATATTGATTAAACGGCTGAGACCTATTTTAATTTATACCTCATCTCCCCCTGGCCCTCTTCTATGTTTATCCGAATACTCACAGAAAATTAGAAATATTTTGATATAAAAAGCACTATTTGAGCGATTTGGAATCCCTCCCCACCAAATCAATCAGCCCTTCTCATGAATAGCTGATACGAAAGCACGCATCAGAGTGCATGATTTAGCCTAACGTCAAATGAACCAACTTTGTCAAGCCATGGGCGCAGGTAGCTTCTTCTCTAGGGGGGGGGGATTCTGTGATGTTATGTTATCGTTATGATGAAGTTATATTGGCAGTTCACAAAACCTTACACTGCCAGAAAGTTCTATCATAAATATGAAATCTTTATTAAAAAGTAATCACCAAAAATCATCAATTATCAATAAGCTTCAGCATTAATCTTCTTGGATTAGAGGGATAAATCTTTCCAAGATATTATGGATAATTACTTCTTGTTTGACTTTCATTCTGTCATTCCAGCTTTTTCAACCATCTACCTTTTATCTACCAATTTTTTAGCCATCTAGCTTTTTACAACTACTTTTTCAGCCATCTGCTTTTTCAGCCATATCTAGTGTAAATTCAAAGTTTTAGGCGGGAGGGGCAGCTTCTCCCTCTGCCCCCCCTCGGTACACCCATGGATCTAGCCAAGACTTAGAAATGAAGTTTCAAAAGTATTTAAAATTGTAGATTACTGCCAAAAATGCCCGTGTATCACAATTTTTTGGCTACTTAAAAGGGTATTAGTAGAACTTCTCATTTCTTTTGAAAACCTCTTTGACTACAACTTCTTTGAGCTTCTGAGACAGTTTTGGTGAAACAAGCAGATGCAAAATCATATGCCAAATATAAACCAAATATCTTATCTTGAAAAATTTAAATAAGAAAACGGTATAACTAAATATGATGCTGCCAACCCTCAAGCCCTTTAATTTTTTCTTAATTCAATTTCATAAGAATGCGACATTATAAGCCAATACCGTACGTAGGATTTTTTTTCGGGAGGGGGCGTGTTTACAAAAATTAAAATAATTTAAATGGACATTATCATGTATTTACGAGTCAAAAATAAATTCCAGGGAGGGGGGAGGAAGTAAAACAGTTCATAGTGACCAAAAGTGCAAAAATATATTTCTAAGGAAACTATTGTCTCGTGAGAAAAAATGTCATTTACGGCTGATTTTGGAATAGTAATTATAACTGTTTATAGTCTTAATAGTAAAACGTTATTCAGAAAAAAATTGCAGGAATTTTAAAATGAGCCTGAGACCCCCTCAAAAATCCCGTTAGAGGAAAACTAGTGGCAACTTTGAGGGGGTTTTGTGCCTTTTTTAAGACTTACCGCACATGTGCTTTCATAATAACGTTTTACTAATAAGATAAATTAAAATGATAATTACTCTTGAAGCAGTTACAATTTGCAATGCTTTCTAACTAGTTAGTCTTTTTTTTAGGAGCACATTTTAAACTTTTGGTTGTTAATGGCTGTTTTGAGCCCTTTTAGTCTATTAGGGGTTGAAATGTAACTTCCCCGGGAAGCAATTATTGAATTATTAATGAGCCTTAGAAAGACGTCAATTAAGATATTCACTTTCATCCTAGCTAAATTACATTTAAAACTACGTATATACGACATAATGCGCAAGTTTTCAAAATTAAAAAATATGTATAAGAAGAACAAGAAGAAGTTTATTCAATACAATACAATACAATATGGAAATACAATACACTTATTCCCCCTCGAAAGGCTCCACGGCCAGGGATACAAGGGGGATAATATATATATATATATATATATATATATATATATATATATATATATATATATATATATATATATATATATCATTATTATATTCATATATATATACTCATGATTCTATTGATTGCCCTTGAGCTTTGTTGATGGTGATTGCTAATCAAACATTCCCTGTGTCCCCGTCGTCATTTATAAATCCCCCTGTGCCCCCCGGCGTCCCCGTTGTTTTTGTTTCCCTGTGTCCCGGTCGTCATTTGTGTCCCGGTGTCCCAGTCTGTAATTTCTCTTTGAGTGTCGCGGTCGTCATTTATATTCTCTGTGTCGCGGTGTCCCGGTCGTCATTCTTGTCTCGGTCGTCATTTGTGTTCCGGTGTCCCAGTCTGTAATTTCTCTTTGAGTGTCCTGGTCGTCACTTATATTCCCTGTGTCCCGGTCGTCATTTGTGTCCCGGTGCTTTGTTGATGGTGATTACTAATCGAACATTCCTTGTGTCCCGGTCGTCATTTATATTCCCTATGTCCCGGTGTCCCGGTCGTCATTTGTGTCCCGATGTCCCGGTGTGTAATTTCGTCGATCAACAAACATGACATCAGTCGACACACAAACATGACGTCACTCGACACACAGACACACAGACAACTTATTTTTATATATATACTAGCTGTTGGCTATATACATACTAGCTATGTATATATAATAGCTTATATATATATTACCTAGTTGGTGGGGGCGCTTCGCGCCCCCCCAAGCCCCCCCGCGCGCGTAAGTCGTTACGCGCCATATTAGTTATGCGCCATTGTAGTTGTGTCCCTATGTCCCACCTGTGAATATAGATAGATATAAATATATATATGTTTTTAACTACGTAAAACTTGCGAATATACAACATTCTTTGCTGTCCCATTGTCTGTGCATATAAATAGATTGTCAGGTTTACTGACTCTTGAACATGCAACATATAATGGTCCATGGGAAAACAATCCGTATTCAGATCTATACCTCATGATTCTAATGATTGCCCTTGAGCTTTGTTGATGGTGATTGCTAATCGACGATTCCCTGTGTCGCCGTCGTCCCCCAACACCTAGTTGGTGGGGGCTCTTCGCGCCCCCCCAAGCCCCCCCCGCGCGCGTAAGTCGTTACGCGCCATATTAGTTACGCGCCATTGTAGTTGTGTCCCTATGTCCCACCTGTGAATATAGATATATATATATATATATATATATATATATATATATGTTTTTAACTACGTAAAACTTGCGAATATACAACATTCTTTGCTGTCCCATTGTCTGTGCATATAAATAGATTGTCAGGTTTACTGACTCTTGAACATGCAACATATAATGGTCCATGGGAAAACAATCCGTATTCAGATCTATACCTCATGATTCTAATGATTGCCCTTGAGCTTTGTTGATGGTGATTGCTAATCGACGATTCCCTGTGTCGCCGTCGTCATTTATATATCCCCGTGTGCCCCCCGGTGTCCCGGTCGTCATTTATATTCCATGTGTTCCGGTCGTCATTTATGTCCCGGTGTCCCAGTCTGTGAATTCTCTTTGAGGGTCCCGGGCGTCATTGATATTCCTTGTGTCCCGGTGTCCCGGTCGTCATTCGTGTCCCGGTGTCCCAGTCTGTATATACATTCGTTTTTGAATTGGTCTTTTTTTAGGTTTTAGTTTTCTGCCTTTTTTTTAGTTTTTTTTAGTTATACCTCATGATTCTAATGATTGCCCTTGAGCTTTGTTGATGGTGATTGCTAATCGAACATTCTCTGTGTCCCCATCGTCATTTATATATCCCCCTGTGCCCCCCGGCGTCCCCGTTGTAGTTGTGTCCCTGTGTCCCGGTCGTCATTTATATTCCCTGTGTCCGGTCGTCATTTGTATTCCGGTGTCCCAGTCTGTATATACATTCGTTTTTGAAATGGTAAATGATGAAATAAATTTTTGTATTTTTCCCCTTTTTTTCTTTTTAGTTTTTTTTTTTTGGTTTTTACATTTTTTTAGTTTTTTTTTAGTTTTTTTTTCTTTTTTCTTTTTAGTTTTTTTTATTTTTCATTTTTTTAGTTTTGTTTTTCTCCTTTATTTTTCTTTTTGTTTCTTTTTTTTAGTTTTTTTTTATTTTTAGTTTTTTTAGTTTTTTAGCTTTTTTAGTTTTTTTTATTAGTTTTTAGTTTGTTTTTTTCTTTTTAGTTTTTTTGTAGTTTTTACCTTTTTTTTTAGTTTTTTTTTACTTATGTCCTGGTCGTCATTTATACTCCCTGTGTCCCGGTCGTCATTTGTGATGGTTTGTTGACGGTGTTTTGTTGATGGTGATTGCTAATTGAACATTCCTTGTGTCCCGGTCGCTTTCTCTTTGAGTGTCCCGGTCGTCATTTATATTCCCTATGTGCCGGTGTCCTGGTCGTCATTTGTGTCCCAATGTAATTTCGTAATTTCGTCAGTCGAAAACATGACGTCAGCCGACACAGAAACATGACTTCACCTGATCCACAGACAGACAGACAGACAACTTATTTTTATATATATAGACTAGCTGTTGGGGTGGCGCTTCGCGCCACCCCAACACCTAGTTGGTGGGGCGCTTCGCGGCCCCCCCCTAGCCCCCCGCGCGCGTAAGTCGTTACGCGCCATATTAGTTACGCGCCATTGTAGTTGTGTCCCTGTGTCACACCTGTGAATAGAGATAGATATAAATATATGTTTTTAACTACGTAAAACATGCGAATATACAATATTCTTCGCTGTCCCATTGTCTGTGCATATAAATAGATTGTCAGGTTTACTGACTCTTGAACATGCAACATATAATTGTCGATGGGAAAAACAATCCGAATTCAGATCTATACCTCATTATTATAATGATGTGTCCCTGTGTCCCGGTCGTCATTTATATTCCCTGTGTCCCGGTCGTCATTTGTGTCCCGGTGTCCCAGTTTGTAATTTCTCTTTGAGTGTCCCGGTCGTCATTTATATTCCCTGTGTCCCGGTGTCCCGGTCGTCATTTATATTCCCTGTGTCCCGGTGTCCCGGTCGTCATTTGTGTCCCGGTGTCCCGGTCTGTAATTTCTATTCGAACAATCCCTGTGTCCCGGTCGTCATTTATATATCCCGCCTGTGCCCCCGGCGTCCCCGTTGTAGTTGTGTCCCTGTGTCCCGGTCGTCATTTATGTTCCCTGTGTCCCGGTCGTGATTTGTGTCCGGGTGTCCCAGTCTGTAATTTCTCTTTGAGGTTCCCGGTCGTTACTTATATTCCCTCTGTCTCGGTCGTCATTTGTGTCCCGGTCTGTAATTTCTCTTTGAGTGTTTTTTCTTTTTAGTTTTTCTTTAGTTTTTTACCTTTTTTCTTTTTTCAGTTTTCTTTTTCTTCTTTATTTTTCAACGTCACTATGAAGTACATATCGACGAACCTTTGTTTTTTTAACTTAAATCTGGTAGGCATTGATGACCTTATCCAAGTCAAAATCCCAAACCCAATCATCATCGCTATCATTTTCAGTTTTGATATGTTTTGACTCTCGCTGTCCAGGTGGATTTTCATCTAAGTGCGCGGTTTTGCGTTCTTTAGCTGCAAGCCTGTTTTCTTGCTGTTCTTGTGATTCCCCGGCACGCTTTCTTTTCTTACTTTCTCTATCAGCTGCAAGCCTCTTTTCTTGCTATTCTTGTGATTCCTCGGAACGCTTTCTTTTCTTACTTTCTCTATCAGCAGCAATTTTTTTGGCATAAACTCTTTGAGCAGCTTCCTCGGCTGTTGCCAGTGTAGGTTCTTCAGTCATTTTACAATTAAACATTTTTCCGTGAACAAATGTCTTAAATACCGTTAATAACGTCACCGTCAAAGCAAAAATGACGACAACTAATTTCATGACGTCAGCCGACACAGAAACATGACGTCACCTGATCCACAGACAGACAGACAACTTATTTATATATATATATAGTTATATTCCCTGTGTCCCGGTGTCCCGGTCGTCTCCCAGTCTGTAATTTCTCTTTGAGGTTCCCGGTCGTTACTTATATTCCCTCTGTCTCGGTCGTCATTTGTGTCCCGGTCTGTAATTTCTCTTTGAGTGTTTTTTCTTTTTAGTTTTTTTTTAGTTTTTTACCTTTTTTCTTTTTTCAGTTTTCTTTTTCTTCTTTATTTTTCAGCGTCACTATGAAGTACATATCGCCGAACCTTTGTTTTTTTAACTTAAATCTGGTAGGCATTGATGACCTTATCCAAGTCAAAATCCCAAACCCAATCATCATCGCTATCATTTTCAGTTTTGATATGTTTTGACTCTCGCTGTCCAGGTGGATTTTCATCTAAGTGCGCGGTTTTGCGTTCTTTAGCTGCAAGCCTGTTTTCTTGCTGTTCTTGTGATTCCCCGGCACGCTTTCTTTTCTTACTTTCTCTATCAGCTGCAAGCCTCTTTTCTTGCTGTTCTTGTGATTCCTCGGAACGCTTTCTTTTCTTACTTTCTCTATCAGCAGCAATTTTTTTGGCATAAACTCTTTGAGCAGCTTCCTCGGCTGTTGCCAGTGTAGGTTCTTCAGTCATTTTACAATTAAACATTTTTCCGTGAACAAATGTCTTAAATACCGTTAATAACGTCACCGTCAAAGCAAAAATGACGACAACTAATTTCATGACGTCAGCCGACACAGAAACATGACGTCACCTGATCCACAGACAGAGAGACAACTTATTTATATATATATATAGTTATATTCCCTGTGTCCCGGTGTCCCGGTCGTCTCCCAGTCTGTAATTTCTCTTTGAGGTTCCCGGTCGTTACTTATATTCCCTCTGTCTCGGTCGTCATTTGTGTCCCGGTCTGTAATTTCTCTTTGAGTGTTTTTTCTTTTTAGTTTTTTTTTAGTTTTTTACCTTTTTTCTTTTTTCAGTTTTCTTTTTCTTCTTTATTTTTCAAAGTCCCCCCGCGCGCGTAAGTCGTTACGCGCCATATTAGTTACGCGCCATTGTAGCTGTGTCCCTGTGTCCCACCTGTGAATAGAGATAGATATAAATATATATTTTTAACTATGTAAAACATGCGAATATACAACATTCTTCGCTGTCCCATTGTCTGTGCATATAAATAGCATTTATATTCCCTGTGTCCCGGTCGTCATTTGTGTCCTGGTGTCCCAGTTTGTAATTTCTCTTTGAGTGTCCCAGTCGTCATTTATATTCCCTGTGTCCCAGCGTCCCGGTCGTCATTTGTGTCCCGGTGTCCCGGTCTGTAATTTCTATTCAAACAATCCCTGTGTCTCAGTCGTCAATTATATATCCCGCCTGTGCCCCCGGCGTCCCCGTTGTAGTTGTGTCCCTGTGTCCCGGTCGTCATTTATATTCCCGGTCGTGATTTGTGTCCAGGTGTCCCAGTCTGTAATTTTTCTTTGAGGTTCCTGGTCGTCATTTATATTCCCTCTGTGTCGGTCGTCATTTGTGTCCCGGTCTGTAATTTATCTTTGAGTGTTTTTTCTTTTTAGTTTTTTTTAGTTTTTTACATTTTTTCAGTTTGTTTTTCTTCTTTATTTTTCAGCGTCACTATGAAGTACATATCGCCGAACCTTTGTTTTTTAACTTAAATCTGGTAGGCATTGATGACCTTATCCAAGTCAAAATCCCAAACCCAATCATCATCGCTATCATTTTCAGTTTTGATATGTTTTGACTCTCGCTTTCCAGGTGGATTTTCATCTAACTGCGCGGTTTTGCGTTCTTTAGCCGCAAGCCTGTTTTCTTGCTGTTCTTGTGATTCCTCGGCACGCTTTCTTTTCTTACTTTCTCTATCAGCTGCAAGCCTGTTTTCTTGCTGTTCTTGTGATTCCTCGGCACGCTTTCTTTTCTTACTTTCTCTATCAGCAGCAAGTTTTTTGGCATAGACTCTTTGAGCAGCTTCCTCGGTTGTTGCCATTGTAGGTTCTTCAGTCATTTTACAATTAAACATTTTTCCGTGAACGCATGTCTTAAATACCATTAATGACGTCACCGTCATAGCAAAAATGACGACAACTAACTTCATGACGTCAGTCGACACAGAAACATGACGTCACCTGACAGACAGACACACAGACAGACAACTTATTTTTATATATATAGATATAGATGTCCCGGTCGTCATTAGTGTCCCGATGTCCCGGTGTGTAATTTCGTCAATCAACAAACATGACGTCAGTCGACACACAAACATGACGTCACTCGACACACACACACACACAGACAACTTATTTTTATATATATAGATGTCCCGGTGTCCCGGTCGTCATTTGTGTCCCGATGTCCCGGTCTGTAATTTCGTCTATATCAATAGATTGTCAGGTTTACCGACTCTTGAACATGCAACATATAATTGTCCATGGAAATAACAATCTGTATTCAGATCTATACCTCATTATTCTAATGATTGCCCTTGAGCTTTGTTGATGGTGATTGCTAATCGATCATTCCCTGTATCCCCGTCATTTGTCGTCATTTGTGTCCCGATGTCCCGGTCTTTAATCTCGTCAGTCGACAAACATGACGTCAGTCGACACAGAAACATGACGTCACTCGACACACACACACACACAACTTATTTTTATATATATAGATATATATATATATATATATATATATATATATATATATATATATATATATATATATATATATATATATATATATATATATATATATATATATATAATATATATATATATATATATATATATATATATATATATATATATATATATATATATATATATATATATATTCTGTGGTAGGCACACCACTTGACTGGGTAGAGAACTTAAAGTGCCGAAACCCTATAGGCAATTTTGTATTCTCCTGATGAGCCCTTGTGTTGGGTTGTTGCCTCTGAATTATTTGTCTTTACTGTTTTTATTATTTGGTAAATGACGACTTATACTTATTGACAACATGCCTGCCTGTCCATAGATTATTCTTTATGGTTGATTGTGTATGGCTATGCTGTTTGACCTATGTGATTGTATGGATGAGTAGGGTTAAGGCCTCATTCAAGTGCTGGTCTATATTAATCACTAATTTAGGAAAACAGTCTTCCTTTTCTCCTTCTGTCTTCCTTTTTTTTTTAATGTGTTTGTGCTGTTGCATTGGTGATTTCTCTTTTCGTTATATATATATATATATATATATATATATATATATATATATATATATATATATATATATATATATATATTACAAAACTTACCATTGCTTATAGCCTACTTCTGTGTTCATTTCTGAAGTCCAACTTAAGTTAAACGTTAATATTCCCTTGCTTTGAAAAATATGAAGTTTCAAGCTCCTATCTACAATTAAATAAAAAAAAAGTTTTTTTAGCTGCAAGGAAGGAGTGACACTAAAACTTAAACGATCATAAATTAATCCGTATATGAAAGGGATTGGCTCCTCCGCAACGCCTCGCTCTTTACGCTGAATTTTGACTCTTCCTCACAACTCTACTTTTTAAAACAATAAAAAAAACTTTAGCATAAAGGAAGAGGCCTAACTATTGATAACATTCAATTAAAGAATCAGCTTTTCATGGTGATCCTAAATATGAATTTGTTTATTAGTAATTAGTACAGAAAAATGTTCCCCCTCTCCATGTTTCATACCCAATTAGTATGAAAAAATCCCCCTCTCCATGGAAATATGACCTGGACAATTCAATTCTGGCAAAAATTTACACTGGACAATTATACTTAACATCTCCATGCGTGAAACTGAACTGGTAAAGAGAAAGCAAGAAATGCAAAGAAATTTCGCATATGAGTTCTGGCAAATTCACCAAGTGTAGAATTTCCCCTGAAAAGTTCAACCCCACGAAACATCTCTCTCCATTTTTTTGATAAAAAAAGGCATGGGGGAAGAGGCCTAGCTGCCCTCCGATTTTTGGTTACTCAAAAATGCAAATAGATTTTTTTATTTTTTTGTAAACGTTTTCGTTAGTAATAAACATACGTACCTGACCTTGCTTAGTAATAAACATACGTACATGACGAATTAACTTACGTAACGAACTTCTATATTTTTGTATTTTTATTACGTATATGAGGGGGTTCACCCCGTCGTCAATACCTCGCTCCTTACACCAAAGCTTGAATTTTGTCCCAAGTCTTCAAGAAAGACCACGTATCACAAAAGCCGTAGAATAAATAGTTGAAATTACTAAAAATACTTTAGCGTAAAGAGCGTATTGTGGAGGAAACAAACCCCCTTATATACATATTATTTTATGTTTGTTTTAAGTTTTAATGCTGCTCATTACTTCCAGTTGAATTTTATTTTATTTATTTTCTCAGTGTTTTTTTTAAATAATGCTAGAAAATCCTGCGCCCCCTTCGTGAAATTCTCTTCCCTCATGATAAATTTCTTGATGGAAAGATCCACTCACGTAACCTCCTCCCCCGACTCATCCCCACCCCAAAGCGAAAAAGCCCCCCCCCCCCAAAAAAAAACGTCTGTCACTTCATAATAACCATTACTATATGTAAACAATGGTCAAAGTTTGTAACTTGTAGCCCCTCCCCCGCGGACTGTGAGGGATTAAGTTGTACCCAAAGACATAATTATTAGGTTTTTGATTAAGCTGAATAGAACGGCAATCTCAAAATTTTGATCCGGTGACTTTGAGGAAAAAATGTGCGTGGGAGGGGGCCTAGGTCCCCTCCAATTCTTTGGTCACTTGAAAAGGGCACTAGAGCTTTTAATTTCCGTTTGAATGAGCTCACTTGCTACATTCTAGGACGACTGGGTGGATACAATCACCCTGGGAAAAAAAAACAAATAAATTAACACCCATCCGTAATCTGACTTCTGGCAAAAAATACAAAATTCCACATTTTTGTAAATAGGAGCTTGAAACTTCTACATTAGGGTTCTCTGATACGCTGAATCTGATGGTGTGTTTTGCGTTAAGATTCTATGACTTTTAGGGGGTCTTTCCTCCTATTTTCTAAAATAAGGCAAATTTTCTCAGGCTCATAACTTTTGATGGGTAAAACTAAACTTGATGAGACTTATATATTGAAAATCAGCATTAAAATGAAACTCTTTTGATGTAACTATTGGTATCAGAATTCCGTTTTTTAGAGTTTCGGTTACTATTGAGCCGGGTCACTGCTTACCATAGTTCGTTACCACGAACTGTTTGATTTTGGCTCTGGTCCTTTGTCTTTTGAGAATGTTTGTCTCAGCCGATACTAAGACTCGAAAAATAACTTATAAGGAATTGAATAGTATTAAACATTGTTTCAATAATATACGGTGACGTATCAATTACATAGATAGCTAATACTATAAAATATGGTTTGTAAGTTGATTTGATAAAAGAACTAATTTAGCTTCTAGTCCCTCATTGACTTCTTGTCCGGGCTTCCATAGATAGGGCTTAAGTTCTAGATCTAACACTTTTCTTTTCAAATTCGAGAGGTAAATCGGACAAAATCGCATATCAATCTGTGGACCGTTTGGTCCCCCAAAAGTAAGATTTAAAAGTAAAATTAAAAAAACTTTCTTTTGGTTTTGGTTCATAGATTTGGTTTGGGTTCTTAGTATTTTGGTTTTGTTTTTCCTCCTTTTCTTTTTTTGTACTTACTATTTCTTTTTGATTATTTATTTTTATTTTCATGAGGGAGATTGGTCATAATTTGGTTGTTTTGTTTCCCTTTTTGTTCGTTTGTTAAGTGTTTGTTATATATGTGGTCAACCAGTATCAAGTACTTTCATGGTTTCCATACGTTTTACAAAATTTTGTAAACAAATGAACTGAACTTACATCTAACAAGGCAAAGTTTTGTAAAAAGCCACCACAAATAGAGGCGGCTCCGCAAGGTTTGGCCCGAACATATTCTAAATGAGGCAATTTAAACATTTGAAAACGGGGAATAGAAGGGAAAATAAAAAGGGTAAAAAACCATAAGCCTTAGAAAAATTGTTCGTCGAAATTTCTTACCTGTATCTCAATATGTCTTGGCGTGACAGTCCTACTTTCATTCACCTTTTCATCGTTATAAAAGACCCTTTCACACCACATGACTCTCAATGCAGCCAAAAATGCAATCAACCTTAAAAACATAAATATTTTATCACATATTAATATCAAGCTTAATCTAAAAATTTTTGAAGGTTGTTTTATATGACTTAATTTATTGCTGAAAGCTAAGCAAAAATATACTCTGTACGCTACCATAATTATAACATAAACTAAAAAAAGGGAATAATACAAAAAAGTATATTCCAAGGAAGAAAAAACAAACAATATTCAACAAAAAAAGAAATGAAAATTGTAAAAACTGCAAGACATTGCATAAACTGTTTCACTGAAACTAGAAACTACCAAGGAATAGGGGTCAGATTGGTCTACTAGCAATGACCACAAGAAACTAGCAACAAAAAGAATATGCTTGGCATAGTAGACGGTGGTAGCCTTGGCAATTAATAAATCCAAACTTTGTGCCTGATCGTATCCTAGCAGCTTTGCTCTTAGAGACAGATCACAAAGCGTTTATTCTATATTTTTTTTTGCAATTAGAAATACCGTTGTCAAACTATTTCCGAAGGGACAAACTAACCGAATTTACACAAGATAAGGGGAACTTTTCAAAACTTATCTGGGAAGGAGGAGAGCTTGTGTTCTTGGGAAGAGTGAGGGTTGTTATTTCAATTGGATATTAAGAAATTGCGTTTATATAGCGAAAAAAGAAATCACCAGTGCAACAGCTAAAACACAGAAACGAACACACGCAATAAAATCAAACATAAAACATAGAAAACAATAAAAAATAATAAATATTAAATAAATAATGTATAACATAAAAAATGTAATAATAATGAATAATAAATTATATATATATATATATATATATATATATATATATATATATATATATATATATATATATATATATATATATATATATATATATATATATATATATATATATATATATATATATATATATATATATATATATATATATATATATATATATATATATATATATATATATATATATATATATATATATATATATATATATATATATATATATATATATATATATATATATATATATAAGAAGGACAAAGGAAGACTGTTTTCCTATTTAGTAATTAATATAGATAAGTATCTGAATTTTGTATGTGGTGACACTAATTGGAATTATCATGGGGGAAATATTAGCCCGAATTGAAATCGTCTAGATTATGATTCTGCTGCTGGAGGGGTTTTCCACGGGAGAAATTCTCTAAAGAGATTTTTCCGCGGGAGCCCCTTTTTGCTAGGAGATGAGTATTTGTGGAAATAATTTTCCACGGAGGGAATATTCAGCATGATTTTAAAAACAATCAAAAATAAAAGTCTTTTTCAAATGAAAGTGGGCGAGAAAAAAATTTCATCCGGAATTGTCCATAGGAAATTGTCCGAGGGTAATTTTCAGCTAGAATAAAATTGTCTGTTTGGAATTCTCCTGATGGGGAGGGGGTATTTTATGTGGGAAGAAATTTACCTGTAGATTTTACCGTGAGGAGTAGGAATTTTCCATGGAGGGGGAAGTCAGATATTCTGACGTTATTTAAAAAATATCAGAAATTAAATTCTCAATACCTCCTCCTCAATTCCTCGCTCTTTACACTACTTAATGAAATTAAGCTCACAAGCTCAGCTTTTGGGGCTATAACAACTGATCTATTTGTTTTTCTTTTACTATTTCATTTTTTCTTTATTATTGTATTTTTATAGTACTAATATAATGAAAGAAAAATGAAATGAAGTTATTAGCTAATAATTTTTTTGTGATTTGTGAAGTGGAAAAATGTCTCTAGAATTCGCAGTAACGATATTTCCTAAAAACAATTTAATAGGTATGCGATTATTTAAAAAATCATTTATTATTATCAACGCCAGCAGCATATCGTTATCTTTTTGTTTAATATTAATTAACCGATTATCATTATTATTAATTAAATTATTAATTATATTAATATATGATTATATAATTATATTAATTATATTAATTAAATTATTAATAAAATTAATATAATGACTAAATAATACAGATTAAATAATACAACAGTATTAAATAATAATACTGTTGTGTGCTGATTTTTGTTCGTGAAAGTTAACTTATCTTGATACTTTTCTTCGTGAAACTAGTAGTATGTTTGATTATTCTTTCGTGAAACATCAGGATATTTTTCTTCGTTAAACTTGTTGTTTGTTCGTCTATTCTTCATGAAACTGGATGATTGCTGATTTTGTCCGTGGGATTTATTGCATGTGGATTATTTCTTCAAGAAACTCAAGTTGTCTTGATTTATGTATTCGAAGAACTTGATATATTTTTATTTCTTCTTCGTTAAACTTGTTGCATGTTAGTTTTTTCCACGTGAAACATGACGGCTGCTGATTTTTGATCGTGATAATTTTTGTGATAATTTATGTATGATTTTTATCTTATGTTATATCATGACTTTCTAGAGAATATTCACCATAAATATAATATTAATGTAAAATATAATACATTAATATTATATTTTAGTGGTTTCAAATCAAAGTGATTTCTAATGTTAAAGGAGCATAAAATTTAAATTTAAAGGAGCTATCACAAAAACCACAAATTTTTTAGGCTTACAGTAATATTCTTTAAGTTTCTATGTTGATTTTTCTCTTCGTGAAGCATGTAGCTTGATTTTTTTCTTCATGAAACTGGTTTTGTTATTGGAATTTGCTGCGTGTTGATTTGTGTTTGTGAAATTTAATTTGTCTTGTAGTTTTTCTTCGTGATAGTTGTTGTATGCTGTTCTATTCTTTCTTGGGACTTAAATTATCATGATATTTTCCTTCGTGAAACTTGTTGCATCCTAATTTTTTGTTAGTAAACCATGATGCAAGCTGTTTTTTTGTGAAACTTGCTCCATGTGGATTGTTTCTTAGATTTGTATCTTCAAGAAACTTGATTTATTTTTATTTATTCTTCATGAAACTTGATGCAAGTTGATTTTTCACTTCGTGAAACTGTAAATTGATTTTTCTCCTTGTAAACTGCTTTTGTTCGTGGAACTTACTGCGTGCAGATTATTGCTCGCGAAACTTAATTTATCTTGACATATTTCTTGCAAACTACGCGTCCTTAGCACAAGAGAAACGAAAAAAAAACCCACTAAACTAAAATCAAATAAAATCACCACTAATATTAATAAATACAATTGTCGCTACTGATCCACGTAGGAAAAAGAAGCTATTAGAATTACTTCAATGAGAACATCAAAGCAACTGAGAAAAAAAATAATAAAAATTGAAACCAAGTTAATTATTGTGTTACGAAATTATCCTCTTGTTAGCTATTATTGAGTCAACTCTTTTCGGTCGACTAGGTAACCTAGTCCCCTTGTGATCATGTAAAATCTTAATTACCTTATTGACTATTGGTTCATTTTTCAAGAGACAATCATAAATTGGGCCAATTATCCGCGTTGTTTTAGTCTTTCATCTTTTTTCTCTACTGGCCGCAGTTTTGTTTGTAAAGCCATCTCACTGCTTCTATTCATCGTTCTTTCAGGCGTGATAGTGGAATGTTTATCCTGGGATGATATAGATTCATTTCTTTCCCTGTCTATTATTCTAACATCACTTATAAGTTCCTGACTCACTTACTATAGCTTCCTCAGTCTTTTTTATTTCTTTCATTTTGTCGTTTGTTTTACCTTAGACAAATAAACGACTTTCCAAAAAAAATTCACATCCCTTAACCTAACGTCTGCATGAATGTCTTCTCTCGCTTGTATCATAACTAGTACAAGATTCTGTCGGACCTCGGGGGCTACTGTAAAGCCGTATCTATGAAAATTTGAAATGCTTCCAGGATCGTAAATTTGAGTTCTATAGATAGTAATCTGATCACAATATTTCGGACGCTTTTTTTGTGATGGCAAACAAACTGCGTCAATAATATCGTGTTCAGTTATCCTTAAGTGAAACACCACATAGGTAAAACACTTTCTTTTAGATATCTCCCTTTTACTATTGGGGGAAAATTATACAGGATTACATTGCAGCTTTTACACTCTTTTTTTATCTTTCCATTCTTGCCCTAGTTCCATGATAGTGCTCTTGATACGCTTGCGCATTAGCGTCTTACTGCAGAAGGTACTTCACTAATTTGACCAGAAAGACTTGTAGCCAGGCTTTGGAAGTCCTTCAATAAATTAACAACTTTTAAAGACAATGGATTAAAAGAATTTAGCTTTTTTTCACACTTTTCAATTCCGCCAATATTAATTGATTTATCTCTTGATTAATTGTTCATAATTCTACAAGCTTGCTTACTAAAATTGCAAATGCTTAACTTAGAATGTGCCAACCATAGTTATGCTCCGGCACTAGAGTTGTCAATCGGGCCCTGATTTAGACAAATCAACGCTCAGAACGCAGCGTGTAAACACAAGCGGTAAGAGTCGGTAGGATGGTTTTAAGGGTAGTTAGAAGATATAATGGTGTTAAACAGGGTTGCACATTGTCTCCTAAATTATTTGCTCTGTTTATAAATTCTGTAGTGTCATTGATGGAGAATAAGCAGGTACACATGGTGAGTTTAGATTTTGTGTCCATTTGCATGACGGTGGTAGCAGATGATATTGTTCTGGTTGCAGATTCACAAAGGAACCTTCAGAAATTATTTGATATGTTAAAAGATTATTTGGATTCGAATACTTTAGAGCTTCACACAGTGTTAGCATTCCTAAACACCAAAAACAAGAAGAACAATAGGGATTATTTTAAGACAGTGGGAAACAAATTAGAATGAATATTTCAGCCTTATGTTCAAGGGCCGTCCTCAGCAATACAAATAAGAAAAAACAACTTACGAGAGGATAAAATCAATAAAACTAAAATGAACAGTTTTTCAAAACAGTCCCAGCATCCTTACCTCAGCGAAGTTCATCCTGGACTCTAGACTGTACTAGAGTCTAGGCCCAGTACTGTTCATTTTAGTTTTATTGATTTTATCCTCTCGTAAGTTGTTTTTGATGGAAAGGCAGTGTGGTCTTCGTCGTTAGTTAGCATTCCTTAAATACACTAAACTTGAGGAGGGTGCTAAACTTAGTTTCATGGGTAGAAGGGTTAATTGATATTTGAAATTTTCTTTTTGCATATTTCACATTTATATAATTTTTCTCCATTGTGGGTTCTCATATGCTTAGCCAAACTGGACTTGATAGAAAATTTCTGTTTGCATTCTTCAAATCCATAAAGTTTTTCACCAATGGTCTAATATGAAGAGCCAAACTGCGCTTCGAACAAAGTTTTTTTTTGCACGCTTCACATTCGTATCAGTTTCCACTATTGGTGAGTTCTCCTAGGCTTAACCAAATTAGACTTGTTAGCAAATTTATTTGTGCATGTTAGTGTATAATAATAATAAGTGTGATTTCCAACAAATGGTATCAATTTTCAAAAATTCTATTGAACGTGTTTTAAGGTTATCGAGGGAAAGGTTAAACCAATTTTTTTTTGCAATTAAAAAGAGAACATGAAAAACAAAATATATCAACGTATAAACCTAAACATTTCCCAGGACCAGGTGGGATTAGTTTAAGCGAAAAGGCGTTAACCAAAGAACAAAAGGAAATCCTTGAAAAAGGTATAAAATTTGGACTAAATCCTAAAAAAGTACCGGTAGAAGAAATAATTTCGAAGATTGAGACAGGGATTAATGTGTTTTCAAAAGATTTTAATAATATAGATGACTTAAGACTGGGAGTCGTTAATATTTAAAAGATTTTGGCAATTTTCAAGAAAACCTTAAGAACAAAGATACAAAAACTTCCTGCAGAGGAAAGAAACCCATGGTTTCATTATAAACATTTACATATGGCATAAAAACGAGGCATAAAAAACATTTTGCTTCGTTAAGGGCTTTTCTAGCTCCAATTTCAAGCTCCAAAGTGAAAATCTATTCATCTATTAAAAGTGAAAATTATATTTAGTAAATGTAATTTTTACTTTTAATGGATTCCCATTTATACACCGATTGTTGCAGAGGAAAGAAACCCATGGTTTCATTATAAAAATTTACTCTGGTTTTGTTCTAAAGTTATTACCATCAGTGCTGGGATTTTTGTTTATAATGTAAGTTGTTCTTTATTGTTTATATACTTTTTTCCGTTGTATTTTAGGTGTCGTGTTTTTTTTTTGTTTATGTCCTAAAAAAAAATCTTCTTTTTTGTCGCTTGTAATTTTTTTCCGTTGAGAAAGGCTCCCAGACGTGCTGCCGAAATATTCGGAGTATTATTTCTTTTTTTTTTTAGTTAAAGCGTAGTTCTTATATTTTATTTTTTGTTCACTGCATTGTCGAAATTAAAACCCGTTTACTCTTTGCTCAATTTTTCGCAAATGGAAAAGCAGCGTGGTCTAAGAAATTATTTTTAATAAAAACGCTCGTACAAAATTAAAAGTTCTAGTTGCCTTTTTAGTAACCAAAAGACTGGAGGGCAACTAGGTCTCCTCCCCCACTTGTTTTTTCTCAAAATTGTTCGATCAAAACCAAGAGAAAGTCATTTAGCTAAAAAAAATTAATATGCAAATTTCATTTTAATTATTCATGGGCGGAGAGCCAAAATCAAAATATGCATCTATTCAAAAACGTTCACAACTTCACTGTTTTAAAAAGTAGAGTTGAGAGGAAGAGTCAAACAATAGCGTAAAGAGCGGGGCATTGAGGAGAGAACAGCCCCTTTCATTTATGGAGTAATTTCTGTTCGTTTTAAGTTTTAATGTCACTCCTTACTTTCAGCAAAAAAAAACTTGTTTTTTTATTTAATTAATATCAAGAATTACAACCAGTTTCATGCCTAGATGACGCAGAACACTTTCGGTAAAGGCATTTATTAAAGTAAGTGTTCAACGTCATCTGGGTAGTGTTCTGTGTTCATTACAATTCATTGGGACCCTTCAAAGTTGTATACACTGTGGAGCCCTCCATTTTCCCGCAGGAAAAGAAGCCAACAAAGGTGATTCATTTGAGGGTTGCTGCATGTTTGGTTAATTGCATTGCTACCTCCATAATTTCCAAATGAATTAGGAGATGATTAAAGGTGTGTATTATTAGGTGACTTCAATGCGTATACAAGCGAGAGATTTTGGGGGTCGCGGAGGAAAAATATTTAGGAAACTAAACTTTAAGTTTTTTTTATTGAGAAGCTAGTGCCTTTAAATGGGAGTTTGAGAAAGGATAAGGAAAGGGGGAATTTTAAATGTTTTGGGGTTGGAAGTCCCAGTGTTACTGATTATATTTTAATGGATGTAAGCCTTAGGTCGGCCTCAGCGGTTTTTTGAGTACTGGGAGTTGTTAGGTGTGACCATTTGCCTACTGTAATGGATATAAGGATGATAGGGCTATTAATATGAATGACGGGAGCATTTCTGATAGTAACAGAACTATTACTTACTGATAGTAAGTAATAGAACCTTAATTTAGAAAAAAGAAGAAACAAGATAAAGTCAGGATTTTAGAAATTGAGAAAACTTTTACTTACTGATAGTAAGTAATAGAACCTTAATTTAGAAAAAAGAAGAAACAAGATTAAGTCAGGATTTTAGAAATTGAGAGAACTTTTGTGAAAAGGGAAAAAAATTATGGCAGCTAGGAAGAAGATATGTTATCCTTTCTACAACAGAAAAAATTGGAGGTGACACCGGACCCGAGTACCTTTAATCACTGGATAGCACAGAGGATGGTAGACTAGAGGATTTATCATAGAGTTTAAGCCAACAGGCGTGCTACCCGATCAGAGGGGAGGATTACAAACGTATCTCGCCAATTACGCATGAGGAAATAGATAAATCCCTGAAGCTTATGCGCACCGGAACTTATGAAGGAGGGATGCGCACCGGAGAAAAATGAAATTCCAATAAAATCGGGAAGCAGGGAAAACGTATTTTGCCGCAATTTTGATTTGTTTATGTGCAGTTTTGGTTAGTTCTTGGAGGCCTGAAGAGTCAAGTTTGTCCGTTAAGATACTATTATTTAAGAAGCAACATTAAAACTTAAAACAACAAAATTGTTACGTATATCAGGGTATTTTCCCCCTCCTCAACACCTTGTTCTTCACGGTAAACTTTGTCAGTACTTTTAAAAAGTCCATTACTGTTCTAGTTGACCAACCGTTGTGTTTCAAGAGTATTTTTTTTAAGGAATTGGAACAAAATTCGACTTTAGTGTAAAGAGTGAGGTATTAAGGAGGGGTCAACAACCCTTAAATATATACTAATTTTTGTTGGTTTTAAGTTTTAATGTTGTTTCCTACTTTCTTTTGAAAAACTTGTTTTTTATTGAAACTCTGATCTTTCTTTTTAAATAACGCCAGAAAATCTGGCTCAACCTTCACGGAAAAATTTCTCTCCCCTCGAAAATTTCTTCTGGAAACTTCAACGCTGGTGAAAATCTAAACAATAAAATTACCCCTAAAATCTTCACGCGTAAAACTGAGTCAGTAAAGATAAAACAAGATATGTAAAAAAAAAAATTCGCATAGGAATTTTTGGAAATTCCCTCAGTTTTCTCCTGAAAAGTTCACCCCCTGGGATCTGTCCCTCATTTAAAAATTTATCCAGTGAAAAATATCTCCAGCAAAAAAATGTCCTCCCTTCCCCGCCCTAAACATGTGTGCATACTTCCAAAAACAAATACCTTCCGTAAACATTGGCCGGACTTCATAACTTAACACCTTCCCCAGGGACTGGGGGGGGAGTTATTTCCGATGGCATTATAAATGGGGTTTTCAACTATGTTGAACGAAATAGCTATCTCAAAATTTTGGTCGGACGATTTTGGGGGAAAAAGGGGTGGGTAGGGGGCCTAGTTGCCCTCCATTCTTTTCGGTCACATAAAAAAGGCACTAGAACTTTTTATTTTCGTTCAAATGTGCCCTTCCTGGTTGTTTTGAGGACCACTGGGTCAATACAATCGCCCCTGGGATTCCTAAAAAAAAGCAAGCATCTATGATCTTTCTTCTGGGAAACTACGAAAACTCATATTTTTCAGATACGAGCTTGAAATCTACCGTGGGATTTTCTGATAGGCTGAATCTGATGGTGAGATTTTCATTAAGATTCTTTAACTTTTAGAGATGTTTTCCCCCTTTTCTAAAATAAGGCAAGTGTTCCCAGCTCCTAGCAATTGATGGGTAAACACAATGAAAGTTATATATTTAGAATCAGCAAAATACACCTTTTGATATATCTATTGGTGTCAAAATTCCTTTTTTAGAGTTTTTGCTACTATTGAGCCACGTTGCTCCTTACTTAAAGTTCTTTTACATTAAAAATGTACTTTTCGTTAAAAAATTGTTATATCTGAAGAATTAATTTTTTTAATTCCAAAATGTTATTAATCACATCAATTTCCTTATACAGCAGAACAAATGTAGAAGAAACACCAATCAAGCATAAAAATTGTCAAGAGAAAATTTAACGCCAATGAAAAAGAAAAAGGTCTAAGTCCAAGAAATAAAATGAGCTTTATGCGATTAATGGCAAAAATAAAAACAGAATGTGTGGGGGGCAAAACAAAATCACAGGCTAAAAGAAAAACATTGCCAAATTCGCATTCTAAGTCAAATACTGTAAAATAACAAAAAAAAATCACATAAAATCAAGTCAAACTAGCTGTTAAAATGAAATATTTACAATTAATGAAAGGATTGTGCCGAAGACAAGGTCAAAAGTGAAATAGAAGGGGGGGGGTCATTGATTTAAATTTCAGCTATGTGAGGGATGAACGTTCTTCTATATCTTTCAGTGGAAACTCTTAATGGGGCAAGAAGGGGGATTTTCCTTTAAACAAAGCGTACGGGCGAGTACGAGGGGGGGGGGTATAAACAGCGCTTCCACTCTCGAATCTCAAAATTCTGGGACAAGTTTCAAAAATTCGGGGAGTTTTCGGGGACAAGTCTTCAAGATTCGGGGAATTTTCGGGGGCAAGTTCAAAATGGAATTTTATTACCAAATTTGGGAGCCAAAATTGGTTACAGCTTCTTTTTCAGGCTCAAGTAGGGCTTGGATCCGCGTACTAAATCAAGTTTTTAGCAGAGTAGGTTCTAGAGCTAGAGTACAGGATTGGACCCCATAGCTAAAAACGATTTTTGTTGGCACTGCAGACGAAACCTCAGAACTATTTTTAAATAAATTAAAAAAAATAGGCTGAATGACACTCTGGAACTTTGTTGCCTTAGGTTCTATATTACCTTTGCTGCTTTATTCCCATAGCCCGAACACGAGATTTTTATGTCATTTATTTTCAGAAAGACGACGAAAATAAAGTAGCCTGTAGAAAGGCAATTATCCCATACAAAGCAATAACATGTGCAATGATTTCTCGAAATAAATGAATATTCTTCGGCAAGCAAACATGAACTTACACCAGAAATTTAATTTTAAATAATCACCTGAAAGCAATGAACATAATTAAAAATTAAAACGAATAGAAACGATAACATAGTAAGAGGACTGTCCCCTTCTAAACGCCCAACTATTCATGCTGAAATTTTTTTGTAGTTAAGCTTCTCATTTTTCAATTGTTTTGGAAGTTGTTCTTACAGAGTCGGGACTAAATATGAACTTAAGCATAAAGAAAAAGGGGGCTATCCCCTTCAAATATATAATATTTTTTGTTCATTTTAATGTTGCTCCTTGGGCGTACTTTCATTACGGAAAAAATCTTATTTTATTTCAAACAGTTTTTTAAAAATGCCAGGAAATCCAGCTCCATCTCCACAGAAAAATTATTCCTCATCCCAGAAAAATCGTCTAGACAATTCAATACCGTTAAAAATTTATCCCGGACAAATACCATAAAGGTCTCCACGCGTATGATTCGGTTTACAAAGATAAACTTACAATAAATAAAAAGAACTTTGTTTAGGAATCCTGGCAAATCCGTTTTTTTCTTCGATTGGTTGAAAATATATACAGGTTTTATTTTCTTGACTGGTGTTTCAAAAGCCTTTTCGGTCCGGCGGTTCTACCTAGCTTCAAACACTTAGGCCTGCTTAAATCCTAGAGTGGAAATCAGCTTTTTCAATTTCTTCTGCACCAAAAAGGCAGTATTTTGGGATGGGAAAGCCAAAAGAATTTTTCGAATGATCTAACATGTATTTGCAACAAACATTGTTTGTACTATATTGTGCAGGAAAAAATAAAGTTTCAATTATAAAAAAAAAATATGTCATTGAAAATTGCCACGAAGAGGCTCAATATCAGCTAAACCAAGCACACTACCTACGACCTAGGGAGCCACAAAACCAGAAATAAGCGTAGCTGCTTCTTCAGCAGTTGTAGAAGCCTTAACATTTGACAGAAGCTTTGTCATTTCATGGTCAAGGACAAGAGAAGAGGAACTGAGAATGAGTCTCTACATTCCCATTTAGGTCTGAAGACTACACGCAATCGATATTGTCGCCAAAAAGTTTGTTTATCTGTTTTCAAATCTTTGAGGGCACTGAACAAGCGTTCTGCTGTAGCGTTAGAAAATGGCAGTGTACACGTGTAATTATTATTATTCTTAATTTATTACCTTTCAAAAACGGAAAAGACGGAGTATATAAAAGAAAAAGAAAGAAAAGCACAAAAATTTAAATACACTTCCACTACACATATTATAAAATAGCACTAGTCCAGGGTGGTTGGCTCTTAAAACATTGGTACTGAATTTTGAGATTCTTCTCTCTATGGCCATGGAAGGGTTGGTGACCTTATATTTCCTGGAGATGTCGCCATTGCTGTGCCACAAAGGGAGACGCAGGAGAAACTTAGCATATCTGTAAAATGCGCTGCAAATGGCTTTCTTTTCGGTAGCTGTGAATATTTTCCAGAAGGGAACCAGAGCAAGCAGATGAGGGGTAGTAAAAGCATTGCATAGCCGGGCAAGGAGAGGACGGTTGAAACGATACTTATTGGCAACAAGTAATCCGTAAGACGCTCGTAGACGGGAACAGAGGTGGTTTGTCAGTGCTGAGCGTGTTTCCTTCAATGTAGAAGAAATAGGAAGGCCAAGATACGTAAGGGACTCACAAGGCTTAATCAGAGTTTTGCCAATTTTAACGGAGAGGTTAATAGAAAACTCATTTTTTGAACCATTGAAGAAAAGAAGTTCTGTTTTACATTCGTTGAATTCAAGTCCAATCTGCTTGTATGCCGCTGCAAGTGAGTCGTAATTTTGTTGAAATAAAGATATCGAACGAGAACATGAAGAATGTCATCAGCAAAGTTCAGCAGCGAAAGATTAATCCCACGGAAAAGGCACGACGACTTTATTACTTGCTGTGCTTCGATAATAGCGTTATTAAACAGTGATGGAGAAGTTTTGCCACCTTGACGTACGCCTCTCTTGACACTCAGCGTTTTTTTAGAAGGAAAAATGCCGGACGGAGAGTGGATCAGAATGACAGCCGAGAGCTTGTTGTACATACTGTAAACAGGGGAAAGGATGCAAGAGGAAACACCTCGCTGAAGGGCTTTGAGCAGGATATGGCCATGGATGCCAGAATAGAAGGCTCTACTAACATCAAGTCCTCCAAAGACGAGAAGATCACCATTTTTATCTGCATACATAAGAAGATTTGCAAGAACGCTGTGAACGTGTTCCCGTCCTGAGTGTTTTTTTAACCCAAACTGGTCGTCCGGAGTAGTGCTTCGAAGTGCAATTTCATCAAAAATAAGGATATTCAAATAGCTTACAAAAAACAGTTGAAACAGTGATCGGACAATATGAAGCGCACTGGTCAGCTGGTTTACCTTTTTTGAGAATAGGATGAACCAATCCAACACCAAAGCAGTCTGGAACGATGCCAGTAACGAAAATCATTCGAAATAGCAGAGAAAGGTGCTCTAGGAGAAGATTGCTGGCAAAGCTTAAATGAGTACCAGATATACCATCGATGCCCTTAGATTTCTTTTTTTTTAACTTATCAATTTGGGAACGCATCAAGGACGGAGTAACCAGGACACCAATATCCTTAACTGTAAACTGAAGCTCCTTATCGAGGGCCTGGCAAAAGGTGTTATCTAGGTAGGAATTAGGGGCTGAAAATTGGTCTCTGAAGCAGTCGCACCAGTCTTTTTCTGGCATGCAGGGCGGGCCATTGGAAGATTTGTTCTTAGCTCGAAGATGCCATAAAGCAGGAGGCGAATTATCGACAATCTCGCTGGTACGGGCAATTTCGTTATCCTTATGCTGTGTGATGGCTTTTGAAAATTTACGTTTCGTGTAAATACGAACAGCGTGGACTACTCCGGAGCACGGCTTCCCACAATCTGCCCATAATTGTAGCCAGAATTTCGCTGAATCACATGCGGCCAGGAGATTAGGATTATTCCGCCAGTTACGCACTTCCGTGCCGTGGCGAATTTTGCGGACTGAAACTGCAGTTTTCTCAGCTGTATGGATAGCATGCGTTATCTCAGAACAGTAGATATTTAGTAGGATTTTTTTTTCTGAGTCTACTGTCATGTTCGGACAACAGAGAAGTGCGAAAGGAATTCGGATCTTCGACAGTATGTAGTCACATGAACTCTGGTGCGAATCAATGTTAGCAGTTTCCCAGTTGAGGCTGAACAACCATTTAGGTGGGGAATTTGTGGGTGAAATTTGCGGCAAAAGCTTTATTTGAAAAGAATTACAGATAGGCATGTGGTCGGATATGGAGTAATCAAAAAGAACCGTAGTATTAGAGGTGGGTTTAATCATAGAAGAGCAATAGAAATAGTCCAACTGAGACACGGAGCCAGATTGATGGATGTACGTAAAATCACGATCATTTCCAACATAGGTGAGACTTGGACAAGCAAGGAGCAAGATCTGAGATCTGTTGTTTTCAGCGTCAGACAGTTCACAGTTCAAGTCACCAAACAGGAGACAACTTAGGCCTTCATGTTCATATTTTGATACTAGTTTGGCAATAGATGTACATGTGAGAGAGAACTTCCTCTCAGACATATCATTACAGTAATTAGTAAGAAAATAAACGACGATTATGACCACATTCGAAACTTCAACCACAAGGAAACTGTCAGACTTAGCAACTAGATTACCAAGTAGCTCTTTCCGTATCATCAGGGCCAAGCCACCTGAAGGCCTACCGCAAGTGGACTTAGCATGGTGGAAAAACAGATTATGAGAAGACGTGAACTCCAACAGTTGACGACTATCACTTGACAAGAAGTGTTCCTGAAGACCCACCACGTCAAACCGCAAGCAAAGTTCAGAAAGTAGGTGATGTTTCGGTAGAACTTTCCCATTGATGTTCCACGATCCAATTTTTAAGGTTTCTTCAGGCATTGGAATTCTTTAGAAGAGACTGAGCGACAGGACATTTAAAAGTGTAACATGGGTGGTCGGAGGAATTGCAAAGAGCACACTTAAGTGCCTTGGTACAAGGATTATCTTTGGTTGTGGAGTGGCCAGCCTCACCACACCCGGAACATTTTTGGGTACCTGGCCACGCAGACGTAAAATGACCATATGACTGGCAAGAAAAGCATTGGGGTGGCAAGCGTTGAAATATACTAATGAGGAGTCTTTCGTACCCTATGATGGGTGGAAAGCGAATAAAAGACTCAAGGTCGTCTTTAGACTCAAAAAGAAACTTAAACGAACGGGCTGTTTCGGATTTGAGTTGCTTTCAAACAGTTGGCAATCAGATCACATAGGCTATTTTAATGCAGATCTTCAGAAACATAACGGATAATACCAAAAAGGGAGGGGCATTGGAGTTTAGGCTCGACTTCAGGGTTATTCCCGGTTATGCGTGACATAATAGATTCGGCACCACTTTTATCCTTTGTGACTTCTTTCCAGGCGTCTCTACTGGGACGAAGCTCGATTATATTCCCACTAGCTTCTCCACAAACATGCTCCAGATAAGCTTTACGGCAGTCAGGCTTTTTAAGGTCTAAGGGGGGCTTCTTGAGAAGAACTGCATAGGAAGGCTTAGCCGGGGGAGTGACTAATTGATTCATGGATGTAGCAAGTTTCTCAGCTGCACGGGCTTTTTCTCACTTTCAATAAAGTCCTTCAAATTATTGGAGATTTCTGTCACTTTTTGAGGAACAATAGCATCCAATTCACCAGGCGTAGTTGGGACCTCCGTAGGATCAAAAATTACGAATTTCGGCAATTTGATCCGGTTAGTCTCACATAACTGGATCAGTTTCAGCATATCTAACACATTATCGGCAATATTTTGGCGAGCAACGTTGCGACTCGAAGTATTTGAATAGTGCCAAAGTGTATCCTTAGCTTTTATAATCGTATCCTTGTCATATAATACCACTGCCTTTTCGCAAATTTCATCAGTCTTATTTGCTTGGAACGCTCGCGATAAATAACTTAGCAAAGCATTATGTACAAGTCTTTCTATCACATTATGCTAATTTAGAAGTCCAGACACATTCAATAGGAAAAAATAACTGGTTACTTTTTGCACGCAACAAGAGCTCATTAGTAATCTAGTACTATAGTCAATAATCTAGTAATCAGTACTAAAATCAGTAATCTAAAACCTTTCTTAGGTTTTCAAACCTCGGCTTTCCACATGGGTATGTCTGCTTACAGATAAACTTCCAATACTTCTCCACGGATATCGTATATATGTCTAAACCCGCCAAAGAAACAGTGCTCTGTTCGCGCCATTCCCAGTCAATTAGAGCCTTGTTCTACGAAGGCAACCCACGACTTCTTAGAAAATTTGCTAAGGTAGGTGGGTTCAAGTTTAGAGCATTGACAGGATCAAGTAGACTTGTGAACTCATAAACGTCACATTCAAACGTAAAGCGTCTCTGTATCTGGATAATGGCCTCCTTGTAAAAGTCTCTTGCTGTTATGTAGACCTTCCTCACCTCCAACTGTGAGATATCTGGACTAGACGAGACCAAGGATGCCAACTCCTCTTCTGCAGTATACCCGAGATAGACCTTCTGAACGTCAACATAATGGCTCTCGTCTGTTACGTCAAGAGCCAAAAGATCAGTACAGTTTCTGACGTAGGTTCCATCCATATAGTTTATAGCCAAGGTTGCAATAAGCTTAAGCATTTCCGTCTTCAGCTTATAGAAAATTAGTGATTTCGATTGAAATAATACATTAAAGCCGTTCAAAGGGCCTAGAGCGTAATCAACAAACATCATTAGAACCTTCATAAAAGGATTTTTCAGAGCACTAAGGCCAAGTTCGTTGCCATGGGTGGGGTCATCAAAATTGGCACTAGTGAAATAGAGGGACAATGCGCTCCACTGTTCAAGAATTCTTCGCACACATGCATGGAGGGACAGCCACCGGGTTTGTCCAGGGGCTAGAATTTTGTGATCTGGTGTAGCCGAGAAATCTTGAAATTCTTTAAGTACTGCAACTCGCTTAGTGCTCATAGAGAAATGACTATAAACGTGGCAACATAAGTCTTCCAGAGTTTTGCTAAGCTTCTTGCAGGCATACGAAGCGCAAAGATGAATGGAGTGGTAACTACACTTGACAAATACCACCCACGGATAATTGTCACTGATCAGCTTTGCTACCGAATTATGACATCCCATCATTGAGTTTGTTGTGTCGGCACAGAAACCAGTCCAATTTCACAGAGCCACTTGGTTTTCTATTGTTTTCAATGGGCACTGATCTGATTGGTGTTTCTCTGAGCACCTCAAACCGACTGACTGACTCTTTAGCTCTGCATTCTTTTTGAGTGTGTTTATATTCCTGGGACTTATAACACTGAAGGACTCTGCAATTGTACTGATATACAATATACCTCCCTCTTTCTTCCAAAGCACCAAACATTTGGTGCTTGCGTATATATTGTTGCACTTTGTCCTTTAGGGAGGATTCCAAATAGAGGTTGAGAGTAGGGGGGATGGAAATTTTGGGTGGGACCAGGTAGACCCTGGTTAGGTAACTGAAGCATTCAGCTGCAATCACAATTGTCTAAAGTGTAAGTATGGTAAAACAATCAAGGAAATACGAAGAATCACCAATACTCACGAGATAATTATAACTTGAAGCAGAAGTTATTATATCTAACCGGTTAATTTTGAACTTTCCAATGCTTGAAAGATTTGAATTTCCAAACTATAAGCTCAATTCCGTTTTATATTTTCAATATCATACGTTCGCCAGCGTACCATAGTATAAAGTTGCAAAACAATATTAAAATTGTGGAACGAACAGTGAGCCTTCCACTAACTCTATTTCGGGTAGATCATGGGAAAAGAAAGATTTTCGGGGAGTTTTCGGGGATTCGGGGAACGACATTTTTTTTCGGGGATTTTTCTCGGTTTTCGGGGAAATCCCCGAAAATTCGGGGACAATGGAAGCACTGGGTGTAAATGATCACTAGGGAAAATAAAAGTAGTACGAGGGTTATGCAAGGCATTGTGGGCAAAACGCAAAGAAAATTTATGCTCTCCTTTCCTTAAGGGTGACTAGATTTGCTCTCCGAAGAAGGGAAATGTAAAGCACTTTACCCTCATTGAGGATAATTCTTAGGCACCTTTTTTGAACTGGCTCTAAAATTCTTGTTTTGATCTAACACTATTTTCAAGAGTTATGGGCTATTACATTTCTTATTACTGGACATGATATGTTGCTAGCTACCGCTGCAACCCAAAAAAGAATAAAACGCAGTATATAGTAGCTTAAACTTTATTTTAATGAGAATATCTTTTGAAAAATTGCTTTTCTAGGGTATGGTGTTTATGGTGTTTAGGTGTTATTATGTTAGGGTATGGTGTTATGGTGTTTAGGGTATGCTTATTTAGCTGCCTGATACTCTGCTGTTCGTTTCATATCATTCCAAATCATTCATCCATTCCAAATCATGGAATGATTTCCAAATTCATGATCATTCAATCATTCCAAATCATATCATTCATATCATTCCTGTTTGTATCAAATCAAAAGAACACCACTACAGCGAAAATAAAGATATCATCCCCGGGATACAGAAAACATATTTAAAAGAAATAAAAATGCCACTGAATGGAAGAGATTTCGAGCATAGACAAGGATGGCTACTAAGTTGTCTTGTGATCCAAATTTTTTAGAAAGTAAAAGATGACAAAGAAAACAAAGAAGTTCAACAGACCAGAACCATCAAGAAGCCAAAATCGACAGAGAAAAAACAACAGGTCAAGTGGTGTTACACACCACTTGACAATGATCAGAATTGTCGAAACAAATATAGACATAATAACCTGACTCCCTTTAGTTGGTTCTTTACTGAATTCTTAATGTAGGCAACAACAAAAGGTTTGCCCTGTGTGTGACATTTTGTGCATTCGTAGTTTAAGATTTCACGTTCACAAGGCAATAAGGACCATTCTAACATCAAGCTCAAAGTTAAGCGTAAAGATAGGATTTGCAGAGAGATGTATTTCTGATAAATGATCATATATAGTACAATTTCTGTTTTTTAAGTTTTGATTTCTTTCTTTTATTTCATTAAAAATTTCATATTTTATTAAACTTATGCCATATCCAGGGTTACCAAACAGTTCGTGGTAACGAACTGTAGTAAGAAGCGACCCGGCTCAATAGTAACCAAGACTCTAAAAAACGGGATTTTGATACTAAGAGATACACCAGAAGAATTAGATTTTTATGCTGATTTTACATATATAAGTTTCATCTTATTTAGTCTTACCCATCAACAGTTACGAGCCTAAAAAAATTTGCTTATTTTGGAAATAATGGGGGGAAACACCACTTAAACGTCATAGTATCTTAACGAAAATCACACCATCACATTCAGAGTATCAAAGAATCCTGCTGTAGAAGTTTCAAGCGCCTATCTACAAAAATGTGGAATTTCGTATTTTTACCAAAAGACTGATCACGCGTGCGTGTTTATTTTTTTTTCCAGGGGTGATCGTATCGACCCAGTGGTCCTAGAATGTCGTGAAAAGGCTCATTCTAACGGAAATTAAAAGCTCTAGTGCCCTTTCCAAGTGACCAAAAAAATTGGAGGGCACCTAGGCCCCCTCCCACGCTCATTTTTTCCCCAAAGTCATTGGATCAAAATTGGATCAACGCCATTTTGTTCAGCATAGTCGAAAAACCTAATGACTATGTCTTTGGGGATGACTTATTCCCCCACAGTCCCCGGGGGAGGGGCTGCAAGTCAAAAACTTTGACCGTTGTTTACATATAGAAATGGTTATTGGAAAGTGTACAGACGTTTTCAAGGGGGATTTTGTCTGGTTGGGGGGATCGAGGGGAGGGGGTTACGTGGGATGATCTTTTCATGGAGAATTTTTCATGGGGGAAGAAGAATTTCATGAAGAAGGCGCAGCATTGTCTAGTATTCTTTAGAAAAAATGAAAAGATAAATATGAATAAGTTTTTCAACTGGATTAAACGAACAGAAATTATTACGCATATGAGGAGGTTCATGTCCTCCTAAATACCTCGCTCTTTACGCTAAAGTATTTTTTGTAATTTCAACTATTTATTCTACGATCAGGGTCACTCTTACAAAATTGGGATAAAATTTAAGCTTTAGTGTAAAGAGCGAGGTATTGATGAGGGGGCGAACCCTCTCATATACGTAATAAAAATATACGAATATAGAATGTTCTTCTAGATTTTCTGGTTGGATGGATGTTCCCTCCTAGACGCCCCGCTCTTTACGCTATAATTTTTTATTGTTTTAAAAAGTAGAGGTGTGAGAATGGGTTAAACTTTAGCGTAAAGAGTGGGGCATTTAGGAGGGAACAGCCCCTTTCATATAACGAGCAATTTCTGTTCGTTTTAACTTTTGATGTCGCTCCTTACTTTCAGTTGAAAAACATGTTTTTTATTTAATTCACAATATGAGGTGGATGCCAATCCCTCAACCCCTACTCAACATACTCAACATACTCAACATACGAGGCTTGTTTAAGGTCATGGAGTAAATGAAATATGTGACTGGCTATTGCGAAAAAACATTTCCCAAAAAGCTATTTTTTCAGAGAAAAGTAAACTACTACTACTACTACCCTCATAGGAAATTACGATGTTCAATAACCTTTTTACGACATCCCCCCATCCCAAACACTGGCGACCTGCTTTCAGTTTAACCATTGACGGTTGGCCAAAAAGGACAATCTTCAGCAATCTGTCATCCCTCATCCGCAGAAAGTGCCAAAGCCATCTCAACCTTTTTCTCATTATAGCCCTAGAAATTGAACAAAACTTTTCGTACAGCCTACTATTTGAAATAGGAAAATAATCTAGAAAATCTGGAAAATGTCTAGCAAATCTTCGTCCGTTTTTAGCAGCGCTTATGCTTCAGAGCCATATTTGACCATTGTCATCACTGTACCTTCCAATATTCTAATCTTGATTCACAGCAAAAATAAACTTCAAACAAACTTAAAAAAAAGTCAAATAAACTTCCAAGAGTATAAATAACGCATATAAATGAAACTAAAAATGAACATCAATCAGAAGTAAGGCTATAGAGTCACCTATAGTAAAGGTCATACGGCTTCAATATCTTTTTTCCCCCAGAGACACTTCATATGGAAGGGGTGGTCTTATAAACTTCGGAGGGGGCCAATTCGATTGAATATCAGAAGTTCTAGCGCCCATTTTAAGAGTCAAAAGTGGACGGAGGGGACTCATCTCCCTCCTTCACGCCCTCTTTTCTATAAATGCACATGATCAAAATCTTGAAATAGCCGTTTTGTTCAAATATCTCGATCATTCCTAAAGTTCTATGACTATCTACCTTTTTTCTGCCCCAAGTAGGATGGATGGATAATAGACTATCTACCAACAAGGGAAAATAACGTCGTTTTTATACATTCTTGAAAAAAACTTATTCTAGCTGTGCCTCTCATTCAGACTACCAACGTTCTCGGCTTTTTCTCCAATAGGCCATGGATTAATTGTAACTTGACTCATTCAAATCTACGGGTTCGACATAACTCCCCAGAGCCAGTGGCAAGTGTTGTAACCTGTGTCCCGGGGCATATAAGCCTTCTATAGGAGAGATGGTCATATAAACGTCAGAGGATAATCCCTTGATTGAAAACTGAAAGTTCTAGTTCCCTTTCTAAGAGTAAAAAGTGATCAAAAGGTCAACAAGACCCAAGCCCACGTCTTTTTTCCAAAAATGCATCCCATCAAAATTTTGAGACAGCAATTTTGTACAAAATAGTCCTTAGACAAGATAACACAATCTTAGGGGTGGAAAAAAACCCCAGAGCCTGGGGGCAAGGGTTGTAAGTTATACCCCGAGGGTATATAATGTTTTATGAAAGGTGTGATCGCATAAATTTTTGACCCGGACTAGATTCAAAGCTGAAAGTTCTAGTTCTTAAGTAAGATTCAAAAGTGATCAGAACAGCAACCCACCCACTACACACTCTTTCTCCCAAATGCATCTGATCGAAATATTGAGATAGCCATTTGGTTAAAAATTATCCTAAGATCACATAACATTGCTTCCGTGGTTGATACAACCCCACACATCCTGGGGGTATGGGTTGTAAGTTATAACTTGGGGGCATATAAGATTTCTTATGGATAAAGGAGGTCGTATAAACCATAAATTACCATTCTATAAACCATTAAACCATTAAATCTATAAACGTATAAACCATTCTTTGTAATAAAGTGAAAGCTATGAACGTATAAACGTATAAACCATTATTTGTAATAAAGTGAAAGCTATGAAAGTCCAAAATAAAAAAGTTTTCAATTAATATATTTTTTTCTCAGAACTAGCGTTGCTCCTATTCATGGTTGATAACGTCATGATACTACTTTTTAAAGATAACGCCATAGTTCAATGTTCTGTATCCTCTGTTGATTCATTGATTTTAAATATCTTATTAATCAGCTGATCATTTATACCCTAACCAAAACTTTGGAAAAGCAATCTTGCGCAAAATAGCCGAAAAGTTAAATAGCTATACATCCAGAGATGACAAAACCGAGCATTATACGTTACATAAGTTGCCCATTGTTTATACATAAGAAAAGCGGACATGTTTGATACTGAGTCTCCAAAATGCTAAAGGTATTAAGGTAAAACTATTGGAAAATGTAGAGAGGGTGTCCTTCATACACCATATACAAGGAAACTACATAAATATTCACTGTATTAACCAATAAAAACATTGGCAATCAAAAACAGACAGAAATTGATATAAAAAACAAATTATTTGAATGGATGAATAAAAGATAAGCGATAACAAGCGAAATCAGAACGTGCCCAAAAAATTGAAGAGCATGGCATGTCAAAAGCCCGTCATGGCGTCATGGCAATAAAATCAACGTCATGGCATATACTCATTGTTTAAGAAAATTGGACATGTTTGATACTGAGTTTCAAAAATGCTAAAGGTATTAAGGTAAAACTGTTGGAAAATGTAGAGGAAGTATCCTTCATATACCATATATATGGAAACGACATAAATATTTATTGTATTAACCAATAAAAAACATTGGCAATCAAAAACAGGCAGAAATTGATATAAAAAACAAATTGTTTGAATGCATGAATAAAATGCATAGTTGAAAGATAAGCGGTACCGAGCGAAATCAGAACATGCCAAAAACATTGAAGATCATGGCATGTCAAAAGCCCGTCATGGCGTCATGGCAAATAAAATCAACGTCATGGCAAAAGCCCATTATTTATACGTAAGAAAAGTGGACATGTGATACTGAGTCTCCAAAATGCTAAAGGTATTAAGGTAAAACTGTTGGAAAATGTAGAGGGGGTGTCCTTCATATACCATATATATGGAAACTACATAAATATTTACTGTATTAACTAATAAAACATTGGCAATCAAAAACAGACAGAAATTGATATAAATAACAAATTATTTGAATGCATGAATAAAATCCATGGTTAAAAGATAAGCGGTGCCGAGCGAAATCAGAACGTCCCAAAAAAAACTGAAGATCATGGCATGTCAAAAGCCCGTCATGGCGTCATGGCAAATAAAATCAACGTCATGGCAAAAGCCCATTGTTTATACGTAAGAAAAGTGGACATGTGATACTGAGTCTCTAAAATGCTAAAGTTATTAAGGTAAAACTATTGGAAAATGTCGAGGGGGTGTCATCCATACACCATATACATGGAAACTAGATAAATATTCACTGTATTAACTAATAAAAAACATTGACAATCAAAACGGATAGAAACTGATATAAAAACTTTGCATAAAAAGAAGTTTTTCGAAGTAAAGAAGAATTGTATTAAACCGAGGAAAAGCAGAAATTAATTCCTATTATAGTCCAAACTTAAAACGAACAGTAATTACTCTTTCAGAAGAAATGAAACCCAAAACGAACAGAAAATAAAATGAACTCTCGTAGAAAACGTAAATATAACTGGTTCAAATACAAATGAATAAATAAATCTTTAATAGCTTCCATATTTTTTTCCCTGAGGCACTTAATATGGAAGTGTTTATCGTATAAACTTCGAAGAGGACTCATTTGATTGGAAATAAAAAGTTTTAGAGCACTTTTTAAGAACCCAAAGTGATCGGATGGGGACCAGCCCCTCCCCATCATTTCCCCAAATGCACTTGATTAAAATGTTGAGTTAGCCATTATGTTAAAAATAGTCCGAGGTCAAATAATTATGCCTCCAGGTTTTATAAAACTTGTCATAGCCCCCAGAGCAAGGACAGTAAATTAAACAAGCTGTCCATTGTTAACTTGTACAGTTTTTTATGGAAAATGTGGTCGGATAGACTTTGGAGAATGCTCTTTCGATTTGAAATCATAAGTTCTAGCTTCCTTTTTAAAAGTCAAGAGTGATCGGACAGCAACCAGGCCCCCGCTGTTTTTTCTCCAGACGCTTCTGACTAGCATTTCGAGGTAGCCATTCTGTTGGAAATAGTTAAAAGATCAGATAATAAAAGCTTAAGGGTCAGGACCACCCCCAGAACCCTAAAGCAAGTGACTTAGGTTATGCCTCGAGAACATGTAAGTTTTTACAGAAGGGAGGCTCATATAATCTTCAGAGGAGGTTCATTCATTTGAAAATTCTTGTTCCCTTTTGAAGATCCAAAAATTATCGAGGGCAACAGACCCCCTCCCCCAAGCTCCTTTTCGCCCAAATGCATCCAATCAAAATTTTGAGACGTTTGGAAGTATTTCAAACATATTTTCTTATAACAAAATATGGTCGATCCAGAACAAGAAGCATGTCCTAAGTACATCCTTGACCTAAGAAATTAAAATCTTCCCTAAGATTACTTTAATGAAATCTAATAGCCGGAACATATAATTTTCATTGGTCATTTAATTGAGGAAGTATTTAGAGAATGTCTATCAAAATTTCAATTTAATGAAGGGTCGCATTATTTTAGCTTCGATCAACAAAGAGGTTAGTAAAATATACGCAAAAATTGTAGATCGCCTCTCAGGAGAGTACATATCTTATAAAAAAAACGATTCTGTAAAAACAAAGAAAATAAGGAATTGAATTCACTCCAGAATTCCTCGATTCAATCAATATTGTAGGTTTACCATCCCACGACTCAAAAATACAGACAAATGAAGTAGTTATGCTTTTGCATAGATTGATACTTCAGAATGGATGTGTAATGGCACCCAGCTCATTGTTACTAAATGTAACAAAATCACTAAGGCAAGGCCTCCGTACCTCTATTTTTAATCATGTTCTGCGTGGTATTTTCCCGTGTTAAAAGACAACGTAGCTTAAAAGTTCTGCTCCCACCTGAAAAGGAGCAACGAAAAGGAGCCACCTGAAAAGGAGCAACGAGCATATATACGAAAGAAACCATGACAACTGCCAACAAAACATGTTATTCTTAGAAATTATATATCTTGTTTTTAATTAATCATACGATTAGTAATTTTGTATTTTATGTGTGCAAATTGGTTACATGTCTACCTAAAATAGGCATATCGACATTTCTGGCCACAAGAACGATCCAATTAGTTGACAACTTTAAGGAAGAACTCACATTTTCCCGGGAAGGTAGTATCTAACCTATGGTCACATTATGACATCAAGAAGAAGTTCACATTGCATGCGGTTAGGAGCCAAGCGACAATGAGAATCCTTATATATATATAATATATATATATATATATATATATATATATATATATATATATATATATATATATATATATATATATATATATATATATATATATATATATATATATATATATATATATATATATATATATATATATATATATATATATATATATATATATATATATATATATATATATATATATATATATAGATATTTATAAAGGTCACAGTTCACTTTAAATACGTGTTTTCTAAAAAGAAGCGGTCCGAAGTGGCCGAGATGCTGGATATTTATGATCAACTTAATGGTTATTCAATATCTAGTTCAGTTTGACATGACTATTGTTCGTCAACGTTAAACCCAATTAATGTAATTGCAGACTCACGTTATTCTCAGCTACACTCTAAAATTTTCCGCCTTCGCTTCATCAAGTCCATACTATTCCGGTGTTAGAAGAGCCAAAAAAATAAATATCTGCAATATCGCGGGAAAACTTTTGAAGGCGATGGTGAAACTTTCAGGTACTGTTGGGAAAATGAAGGAGAGAGACCTCTTCTAATGTAAACGGAAAAAGAAACAATGAAAGGGGAGACCTATTCTAAGGTAAGGGGAAAACAAAAAATTGTAGGTCAATGAGGACAAAATAAGAGTATGCAATATATTGATTTTGAAGACCTCTTCTTAGGTAAACGGTAAACGAACATTTTTTCTTAGGTAGAAGTAAACAAAAAAAGGCCATAGAATATATGACACTGTTTAACCACTAGACCAAATCAATGGTTCAAGCTTTTCATCATCAGGTAAGAGTGCATTTAACTCACTTGATAATTCTGTTATGTATTTGATATTCATTTCACATTTGGACAGGGAGTGATTTATTTCACCAACACGAGAAAATCTTTCAGCAGCACGAGAATACACTTTTTGGCGTTCAGAAAACTGATGCATCAGTAAAGATATTGTCTCATCAATCTGCAAAAATTAAAAGGCAATAAATCAGAAGTCAATTATCAAAATAAAAGAAACATAGACTGAACAACAAGAAAAAAAAACACGCATCCGTGATAACGCACCCAGAATTTGAAACCTATACAGTAGGGTTTTCTGATACGCTGAATCGGAAGGTTGATTTTTATTAAGGTTCAGTGACTTTTGGGGGGTGTTTGCCCCTTTTTTTCGAAAATAAGGCAAATTATCTCAGGCTCGTAACTTTTGATGAGTAGGATACAAACTTGATAAAAACGTATATATTTAAAATCAGCATAAAAATATGATTCTTGTGATGTAGCTATTGGTATCAAAATTTCATTTTTTAGACTTTCGGTGACTATTGAGCCGGGTCGCTCCTGACTACAGTTCGTTACCACGAATTACTTGATTGGAACTTGAATGTGCTATCGGACTTTTGACTTGACTTTAACAAGAAACGATATACTAAATCTTGTACAAAATCTTATACGGAGATGAAATAAAAGCGAGGGTTCATTATGGCTAGAATATGGTTCTTTTTCTCTTCACAGAATTATCAAAATAAAAGAAACATAGACTGGTCAATCAAAAAGAAATAAATTAAAACCTTTAACGAATCAATTCATAAGTGAACAAACTAAAAAATTAATAAATCGGCTAAACTGATTTAAGATCGAAAAGATCACACTTAAAGTAATGAGAATGAAAAAAGGAAGGTATACCTTGTTCAATAGCATAAAAAAATGTCGAATTAAAATACTAAGAAAGTCGAAATAAAAACATGTGCGATCCGCTGGATCCATCTTAGGTCATTCAAAACGGAGACCACAATTTTTAAGTTAAAGAAAACGGATATTATAAGGAAATAAATTCATAAAGGAAAAATAAAGGAAAAATTAAATAAAGGAAATAACTGGAACCCTTAAATAAACTAATTAATCCATTTCTTTTAATAAGTCAAAAGGAAAAACTAAAAAGTAATTGACTGAGTTAATTACAAAAATATCAAACTGAAAGTAATGAAAAAGAAAATAGAAAGGTATATTTTTCGTTAGCCTAAAACAAATTGTCATATTAAAGTACCAAGGACATCGAAATAAAAAGCATTTCTGTTTTTTCTTTTGGTTGTTAAAAAAAACGAAAACTACCAAGTTTCTAGGGCATTAAAACACCTTCCTCAATGTTGCCAAATTGAAACGTGAAACTATTCAGCAAAATTTGGAAACTTTTTTGTCCTTAAAAAGTAAAACATTAGCAATCTGTTGATTCCCAAAAACAACTACACATCCAAAAGAAAGGGAGATTTTGTAAAGCTACTTAGTACTATATGTTTCTATTCATTGCTAAATTTTTACCCACGTTTCTCTTTCTTAAATGTTGCCACACTACTACCAAAAAGTGTATAACTACATCCATAGGTTTTTTTTTCGTTTAAGATTGAATTGCTGATTTTCCCCTAATTTTTTATAATATATATGTGGTTCTGCAAGTTTCCACTAAAAGAATTGGATCTATCAGACTTTGTTTTCAGTACTTTAAGAAAAGGCACGTGACAATCGACTTGATTCATCATCTTTTATCGTCCATCGATATCGAAATCTATCGACATCGACTTGATCCAAGAACTAATCATAAGGATCATGAAAGTGTAGTCAAGTTTCTAGTACAACGTTTAAATTTTAGACCACTTAAAATTTATTTACAATAACTTTATAAAAACCTAGGACTGCCAAAAACCCGAGTTAAAAAATTTAGGATAAATTTAGGGTAAAAATATATTGTGGGTGAATTTGGATTTAGTGGGCGAATTAAAAAAAAAACTCTTAAAGGGAGGCTTTTGGGGTTTATTTGAACAGCGTGAGAATGTAGCTATTGGTGAGAAGTAGGTTCGAACAGTTTGATTTTGAATATTATTTTTTTATATCAACACGCTGAATTCTACACAACTTTTTTCTTTCATTCACTTGAGGGTTTGTTTTGTTAGTTATTTGTTAACATTCACATTTTTATTGATCATGTTTTAACAAATTAACATTTATTGTACATAAAATTATTAAGAATCATGTTAATTACTGCTAATTAGTTAAATTATTAATCATTAGTGTTAATTATTAAGTATTGTTTTTTCATGAAAGCTTATTTAATTGTTACACAATTTTTAATAAAGAATAATTGAAGCTTTATGGCTGAAAGCACAAACCTGTTCTTTTTCCTAGCTGCTCTTTGTTATCGATATGCTTAATGATCATTATCGTTTGGTGTTCATTTGATAAATTAAATTTTTGAGTCCAGTTGTTTTCGAGTTTTCAAAGCTGTCAAAAATTTATTTTAAACTGACCTCTTTACTAGCTTTTTCTATTGACTGCTAATGACCATATTTCCTAACTTTTGAGCTACAAAGAATGTGTAATTATTGTTAATTAAATAAATATTGTTGATTATCAAGCATTGTTTTTTAACAAAATCTTAATTATTGCTAGTCAAATTTTAGTAAATCACAAATGGAGCATTATGACCGGAAGCATAAACCCTAGAGATCCACCTTATCAGTCTTCTGAGGTTTCAAATTATGAGATATCTTAAACATCACCCCAATAGATAAAATAACACAGTTGGTTCTCACATCGTGAAACTCGTGCTCATCGTGAAACTCGTCATTTATCAATGAAATTTTCTCTACTTCCAAAGTTATATGGTAAAATACGAAGAAGTTCGATTCTAAATTCGATTTTAGACATATTGAAAAAAAAAATAGGAATTTGTGGATGGCAACCCCTTACCCGTTGATACATCAAACCGCTCATGGTAGCAAACTGTAGGTAAGGAGCGACGCGGCTCAATAGTGACGAAACTCTAAAGAACGGAATTTTGATATCAATAGATATATCAAAAGAATTACCTTATTATGTTGCTTCAAAATATATGAGACTCATCTAGTTTAGTGTTACCCATCAGAAGCTACGAGCCTGGGAAAGTTTCCTTGATTTCAAAAAAGGGGAAACCCCCCACCCTAAATGCCAAGGAATCTTAATGAAAATCACACATCAGATACAGCATATTTCAAGATCCAATTGTCGAAATTTCAAGTTCCCATCTGCAAAAGAGTGGAACTTTGTTGTTCATTTTTTTTTTTTTTTTTGCCAGAATGCTTATTGCTCTTTTCGATGGGTCTTATATTGCTAATTTATGTTTATTTTTATTATTTTTTTTTGTGTGTGTGTCCTGGACAATTCAATTCCAATCATCTGTGATCAAAAGATCACGGATGCGTGTATACTTGTATTTTGTTTTTCCCCAGGGTTGATTGCATCGAACCAGTCCTAGGTATCATAGTCCTAGTCTTAGTCCTAGGGTATCATAAAAATACCCATTCGAACGAGAGTTATAACTTCTAGTGCCATTTTTTAAGTGACAAAAAAGACTGAAGGGCACCTACCCCCCTCCTCCTTCTTTTTCCTCGAAGTCGTCCGATCAAAATTGAAACAGCCACACTGTTCAGAATAATTGAAAAGTTTGTCCGTTATCAATTTCAGATTTAAAGACATAAGATCATTAGAATTAGAACCAAACTTTTAGCTTGGTTCTGATAAAATTTATTTAAGATAAATTAAAACGCGCAGAGCAGTTTATTCATAAGCAAACCGTAGAACCAAATTATACTGTGTAACAATTTGCAGGAACTGCAGTTTATAGAAATACTTTTGGTAAGACAGTGTTGCCGACTAACCTATCGACTTTTGTCCCTAATCATTGCTGTCCATTATCAATTTTCCCGCATCTTTCCTATCCCCGTATCTTTTTAATGTTTGTCTTTATTCTGTTTTGCCACGTATTATTTCATCATGTTTTTTAGGGCAAACAAATGTTTCGTATATTGCATATGTAGCATATTAGCCGCACTAAATCTAGTCTGATTAAGTCGACCCAGCTTGTTTCTAAGTCTTTTCATGAAATTGGCCTCAAACTTAATACTAAAAAATGTGAATATTTAGTTTTTAATGCTAAGCATCAAAGTAGTGATCTTGCTTGTGGTTATTTTTCAGTTAAGCTTGTTTCTTCGATACGTTGGCTTGGTATTAGTATTTGTTCATCTTTATCGGCTTTTCAATCTTGTGGGCTTAATGATATTAAAAGTAAGCTCAAAATTGTGTATGCGAAAATTGTCCTGAACCGAGGAAGATTTGCACTTAAAGCTTTATCCAGACTTTATTCTACATATTACGATTATTCTATATTGTTTCTGACTGGTTTCTGCCAGTTTTTTAATGGTCAAGATTTAAAAAACATAAGAGTTGTGTATTTTCGTTGCTGCAAATATTTATTGTATCTGCCGCGTTCATATAGAAATCAGAAGATTATTAGAAAGTTTTGTGCCACTGATATTATCTTTGTTTATAAAAAACTTTATGCTAGATTAGGTACTGATGCCTGTCAATGTTTGGGTCCTTACCACCCTTTGATTAGATTGATTGTATTATCTGTGTCGTATTGTTTTTCTTTCCTTTGGTGTTTTTACTCCACTTAAATAGTTAAAACTAGTGAGTAATAAATAAATTATTGTCATTATTATCTCAGATTTAAAGACACAAGATCATTAGAATTAGAACAAAACAATTTCAAAATTAAATAAAAAAGACAAAAAACAGTGTTTCAAACTAACCTGTCGAATTTTCAACCCTAATCGTTGCTGTTCACTAGAAGTTTCGGTTGCCGATTTTCGTAATGTAGCTTCCAACGACAAAGCTATCTTTTGCCATGCTGGAGTATCCAAGGAATGCATAATTTCATTATCTCGAGAGTATGTTGATGATATGGAGGATTTTATAACCGGCAGCAGGAGAGGTAGCGCCTAAAATAAAGGTAAATGAAACAAAAATATCTATTCAATAATGTGATCCAAATTTAACTTTTTATACAAGAAAAAGGACAAGTTTTTAAGACGACAGTAGACCAAAAAAACTTGAAATATAAGCATGAATTACCTAAAAATATGGTAATAAAAATAGAGTAATAAAAAATAGAAAATAGTAATAAATAGAAAATAGAAAATAGAAAAATAGAAAAAATATATAAATAGAAAAATAGAAAATAATAAAAATAGAAAATAGTAATAAAAAATAGAGTAATAAAAATAAGGTAATAAAAATATTACCTAATAATTACCTAAAATATGAGTTGATTCAACACCCTCAAATTACGAGGGATATTCAATTAAAACATTTTTCCCCTCTTAGGCATATTCACACGTGGAAACCGCAGTTTTCTAAGATTTATCTTTGGGCTGTTTCTAAATTATGAAAACTTTTTGTTAAAATTAATTAATTAATCTTGACAATACCATTCACCAGTAAAAATTCAAACATTAGCAGTCTGTTGATTTTAAGCAAAGCAAAAATATTACACAGTATGGAAAATTTGGTTCAGAAATGGAACACATCACAGCGCGGTTTGAGACATTTCCCAAAGTATCACAGCAATAGCTTCCAGGTCTCCTAAATTCCCATCGTAATGTGCTAAAGATTTGTCATTGCACACACGCGAAGGCGCAGTCATAACGAAAGGAGTGCGTCTAATGTGTCCCAATTTTTTTATGGAGAGTAAAGGATGTTTCCATACTGTATAATATTTATGCTGTGATACAAGAGATAACTACCCTTTTAAGGAAAGCTCATTAAGCTCCTCATCAAAGCTTAAGGGAAAGCCTTATCATGGAACAACATGTCTTAAATCAATACCTTTGAAATAAGTGTATGAAGTTGAAATATCCAGAATTTTAAATGCTTTTAAGGGTTCTTCCTCTACTGCCTAGGCCATTCATACTATGGAATATTCTTCCATTTCATTTCATTTATGTTTTTATTATTTCATTTCATTTATTATTTCATTCCAATATTCAGTCTATTTCATTCTTCCAGTCATCCTTCCATCTCTAACGAGACTTTTCAATCTTTTTCGAAAATGCTTGTCTTCCCAAATGCTCTGAAGCGGGTTCATGCTATTATTCTTTTGAAAGGAATTATTATTTTATCATTATTTAATTATTTTTCTTTTATTATTCTATTATTCGTATTATTCATAGCAATTACCTTGCGAAGGTGAGGATGATGCAAATCACCTGCTGCTTCACTGGGACAACAGCCTCCGAACGTACAGCTCATTTTTACTGTGCCAGATGGTGTCGACTACAGACGATTCAACCCTCCTGCATGTAATGGTGACGATAGTTTTCTACCAAATGAAATGGTTGTAAAATAATATGACCAAAATCTGTCATTTTAAAGAATACGGACCATCATATGGAGCACTTTATCCACCCAATGTTTTATCCAGCTGGAGCTTAAGGATGGTCAAGGGGTATGCTACTTCAAACACCTATACGTAAGTCGTAGACATATAACACGGCTTGAATTAGAAAGGCATCGTATTGCTTTTCGACCTGAACATACCAAAAGCCTTCCTGTGTGAGCTATAACACCCAACCTGCGTCGGACTGGTTTTGATGCTTTCCATTTTGGTGGAAGACTTTTCCAACAGTACCTCATCGTTACATATATTTGTGTTGAGCGTGATCGTATTGACGGGATTAAATTTAACCAAAAAATTATTATGGTTGAAAACTGCACCTCGAAAGAGATTGCATTCGTTGGCGAAAAAGTAATGCTGCCGTCATCATTCGTCGGATCAATACGCTGCTTTACTGAACATTATGAAGACGCCTTGGCTATTGTTTGTCGCCTTGGACCCCCAGATTTCTTTATAACTGCCACTTGCAATCCTGACTGGCATAGATTTCAAGAAGCAGCAAGTATTAAATTCTATAATAGAATTAACTCTATAACTAGATTATAGAGTTATAATTCTATAACTCTATATTAGAACAGTCCCCTCAAGATCGTCCCGATCTCATTACTCGAATTACAAAACTGAAATTTGACTAAATAATCAATGATATTGATAAGCAGCACATGTTTGGAAAGGTGGCAGCATATGTGTATATGATTGAATTTTAAAAACGTGGACTACCACATATGCCTTTGCTATTGATCATGAGCCTTCAGGATCGAATCCATAAACCACTTGAAATTGATGATCTTATTTCAGCTGAAATTCCCACGAACGACTCATTATTAAGAGAATTAGTCCTAAAGTGGATGATTCATAACCCATGTGGATATTTAAATCCACATGCGATTTGCATGATCAATAAAAATGGAAAATTCCAGCGCAGTTTTGGTTTTCCAAAGCAATACCATTCAGTCACATCTCTAGCCGATGCTGAAAAATCAAAGTATCGGCGTCGTTATGGTCCAGAATTAGACGACACGAACAGAGAAGAATGTTCACATGACCGTGCTGTTTGTTGAAAACATTCCAATAAACGCCAAATCACTCGTGACCACCACATGACTTAAAAATAAATAAAAATACAATAGTTATGCATTTGCCTAACTTAGATATTTCAGAAAGGATGTGTGATGGGACCCACCTTATTGTTACTTAATTATTTAATAACATAATTAAGGGGAATATATTTACTGGAGAAAAATCAGGCAAAGAAGTTCACATGTCCCAACCCCAAGTTACAGTGGACTCTAGTAAAGGTCAACTTTGATGTATTGTTCAACGACATCAATTTCCACTTCGACCCGTATTTGCCGTGACTATACATAAGTCACAAGGGCAAATTTGTGAATTTATTGGCATCGATTTTAGTACTCTAGTTTTAATCAAGGAATGTTAGACGTTGCATTTTCTCGTGTGAAAAGACAAAATATCTTAAAAGTTCTGTTACCAGCTGAAAATGAATAAAGAACATATAATGAAATGTGGAAGGAAGCTCAGACAACTACCAAAGAAACGTCTTATTGTTAAAGTGATGTTTATTTTTTCTAATTAAATAAACGATTAATAATCATAATATAAATTACGTCATTGACGTTTGAGGTCACAAGAAAATCTAAATAGGTCAGGACTTCAAGGAAGAAATCATATTTCTTCAAGGATGCTCATAACGAGCCTATGTTGCCGTCATGACATAAAGAAGAGGCTCACATCTGCGGTTAAAAGACAAGCGCCAATGAAAATCCATATGTAGAAGCCTGGCTTGTGCTACAATTTCTTTTCACAACTTTCTTTACAAAGTCATGTATATTACTCTCTCATGATAAATTCATTGAGGGAAATCCAGTCCTCTACTCTCGTTCATTTTGAATAGTCTGCTACTCCATGTTTAAGGCTTATGCCAAAAATTATGCTTAAAAATCATGACCACTTCTTCCACTGTTATTCTGATTATTTTTTTTTCAAGTAGAAGTAAAAATTATTGGCTTTTACCCTGCTTTGCAGCATTAAAAGATAATTTATCTGATCAGTGCCTGATATTTCGGTTTTTAATTCTTTACTGACCCTGTTCAAGTACAAAGCATTGTACCATTTGGAGGTTGAAAATTTCTCTGATAAGTTTATGTCATTACTGGCTCTGCTTTCTTTAGTAACTCTTTTTCGCATGACACAGAGGTAAACATTTTTTTCTAAAAAGGGTCTCGCACCTCTGCCACATTTCCCTTTGGCAACCCTTAACCATTTGGAGATAGATAATTTATCAGATAAATCTATGTCATCCCTGACTCTCCCTTCTTTCCTCCTTCCTTCCTTCTTTCTTCCTCCTCTGGTTTTATTTCTTTAGAAGCCCTGAATTTGCACAAAGCATTGTACCATTTGGAGATAGACAATTGCACTCAAAAGTGACTGTTATCCCAGGCTTAGTCTGAAATTTTTTTTGAAATAGAAACAATTTTTTTATTTACCTTGTGCAGCACAATTTAGAGATAACCATTTGTATAAAACGTCCTGCACCTCTACCTCTTCTTACTATAGTATCCCTGCTTTTTTGGCAAAACTTAGGCTAAATTCATTTTGTGGTTACTACCCTGTGAATACTGTTGTGTACTGTTGGTTTTTCTCTTTCCTATTTCTAAAAAATATTCTTAAGAGGTTAGGAAAGTATTGTCGCTATTTTAATTTCCACAGATATTACTGCAAATATTACTGAGAGAAAAACCGATATTCCTATTCAAGTCAGCAAAAATAAATGAATAAAAATGTATCTTAAAAGTAGAACTTTCCATAATACCTGAAGTCTTGATAGGTCAGTGTCAGATATACTTCGTTCAAGGATAGTAGGTTTTGAAACTGTAACAATGCCACCTTTTTTGTTAATGCTTTCTATACTAGGCTGTCTTGTTTCACTTCTAGACCTTCTTAAATTTGATATTGCTGGGTGTGACTTCTTTTTTGAAATCGGAGAATCACCAGCTGAAACAGAACATTAAATTTATTAAATGTTATGGAATAATCCAAATATTTCCCTATTTAAGCAGAATATATTGGTTTATAGAACCTTTACTTCTGGCAGAGGCGGTATTGGGGGGTCGAGGGGCAGGGGGATTATTTGCCTTGGGCAAAAAAATTTTAAGGGTGCGAAATTTCAAATAAATAGTCTAATTGTTATAATCATTTTGTAATTTTTGAAATTTTACTTTTATTAAAATGAAGAGGGGTCTGAAAATTAGAATTAGAAATTAGAATTTGGTCTGAAAATTATCTGAAAGATAGAGAATGGGGGCACTAATCAAGGTTTTGCCCCGAGCGCAAGAGAAGCCAAAAACTGCCATTGACTTTCTGGATCTAGGTAATGGGCTTATCCTGCTGGTATTGTCAAGCGTTCTTTTGTCCTCATGTCAATCAGGAAGCGGTTAGAAGTTCATGTGACTTTTTAGCAAGATAGAAAAGGTAAGAAGCAAGATAGAAAGGTTAAGGGTAGAAACCTTAAATATCCAACTGAAACATTTCAATTTAAACAAAAATATAAAATTGCGAAAAAGAGAAAAAACAAGGACAATAACAGCCAGTGAAAAAATTAAATAATTATGCAAATATGTTGGTCAAGACTTCCACTTGAATCTCCTCAGTGAAGAATAAAATTGATAGGATAAAAAAAAAAAACTTAAAACAAAACACAAAACTAAAATATGATGACCCTTTCAGAGTAATGGTAAGTAACTTGGAGAAGGTCATCTTATTTTAGTGTTGTGTTTTGTTTTAAGGTTTGGTTTTTTATATATTTTATCAGTTTTATTATGCACTGAGGATGATCAAGTGGAAGTCTTGACTGAAATATTTTTGCATTAATTTTTAACTTTTGTGATTTCATGTTTTGTTAAGATTAGCAGTGCGGTCTCAGAAATTATTTTGAATTTAAAAACTTTTGAAAAACCTTCACTCCACTAATCTTTGGAAAAAAATGTTTAGCTTATAAATTTTAAATGAATTGTGCAAATTAAATTGAGCTACATATTACTTTACAGAGACTACTAAACTCAAAGAGTCAGTGATCAAAAGAATCTGATTGATCTCGTCAAAAAGTAGGCATAAGGACAAGGAGGGCTGAACCCTGCCAAATAAGGGTAGGAAATAGAGTGAGATTATGAGACAGGAGATAGACTGTGCTTTTTCTTCTTTTATCTCAGTCCTAAAATTCCTGTTTTAGGCCAATACTAAGATGGATATGCTTTTGAATTTGAAATCATGTCAATTAATATTGTCCTATATTACTTAATTTTAGCTTTCCAAATGAAAATTAGAAAGAATTGTATAAAAAAGTGTGCAAAGTTAGACATGTCAGATTTGTTGTGAAATTCATGAAAAGTTGTTCTTTTCCTTGAATATTCAAATGCACTTTAAATAGATTCTACATTGACTTCAATTATTATTCCTTCAAAAACATTAAAATGTTGTGCTCAGCTATTTCAACCATAACTTTACTTACAAACATTACAAACGGAATAGTTACAAACACATTTTGTGCTTACTAAAATTAAGCATTTTGTGCTTACTCTGTTACCTACTTTTGTGCTCACTAAAAGCAATTTTGTGCTTACTTGAACGTTTGTGATGGTGGATTAGATAAATAAACCTAAAACAAATAGAAATTAAAAAAATCAAGTCAAACTTAAAACACACATATATTTTATAAGGAACAACACCTCCCTAATGGTTAGAGTATCAATTATGCTGCATTCTCCTTCCTCTCTGTAACACAGTATACAGACCACCATAAATGTCTTTTCACCATAAAAATTAAGCAGATTGATTTAAAACTGCCAATTTATGTTTTAAGAGAATAATTCAGCTAAGAGTTTGCAGATTTTGAGTGATATACAATTGCAATGAAAAGTTTCACACCTTCACATCAGAGATCAAGACAATGTAAAAGCAGTTCAAGTCTATTAGTTTTTAGAGGAATATAAAGATGTGGTGAATTCAATAACACATTTTTGTGCATGGGTTATATTTAAAATGAAGTCACTAGAAATTAATAGCTGTGAATTGGTTAGCAAGACTGCTAATACTAAGAAAACTGCCTTACATTACTGGTGTCTGCAACATGTCTTTATTGACCTGTTTTGTTTCACACCTATATGTATGTATAAGCCATAAATTAGCTAATATTCTTATCATACTCTTTTATTTATAGGTCCTAATTTGTGCTACCCCTGTGCCCATGGCCTATACCTGGAGCAAAATCTGCCCTGTTCCCAGCGTTTCTTGGAAAGCAATTTTCTAGTAGTTAAAAAAACAATTCAAAATCACACATCAGCAATAAAAAAAAAGTTACCTAAAGCACGAAAGTGACAAAACTGTTTTGACATTTCTGGCATAACTCTTTCTAATTTAAAAAGGTATTTGAAAGTAGACCTGAGAAAATCATAAAAAACTCACAGCTTATAGGTTTATTTGCAGTATAAGATATATAGGGCACATCTGGTTCAGAGATGATACTAGGACCTGGAGAGCTTCTCCCTTCAACATCCCTCTCTGATGTGATAGACTGCACTGATTTTAAAGTCCTTCCTCTTTGACTTCTAGGTTGGCTTTTTTGGTCTATAGATCTTCCTGTGCTTTGTTCAATACCCATCTGAAAATTACATGATGGTTACCCCATTGGAACTGATTCAGATTTCAATTAATAGAACCACCTAGCATCAAAGGATACCCCAAAGATTAAAAATACCATACTAAAATTTGCAAGTTAACATGCCTCAAAACTAAAAAAATTCAACATAAGCAGAGCAATGATAGGTTACAGAATTATGTAACAATATTCCTAAATAAACAGTGCCTTTTCTTGGTGCACAATTTTCATGTTGGTGTCTTGTAAAAGTGACAGAAAGCATGTATTTTAATTGCAAAAACTAGTTACAAATACAATCCAAATGGTTATTTTTTCTATGATGTATTACAGGAAAATTATTACAAGAAATGTTTTCCTAAATTAGTAATTAAGATAAATGAGCACTTGAACAAGTTCTTGACCTAACTCATCCATCCAATCACCTAGGAAAAAACAGCATGACCAATCCATTAGCCAAATAATCATGTCCAAAATTGATTGTCTATAGCTAATACAACAAGTACCAAAGCAATACAGCTTACTTGATTTCTTTCTTGCTCTCTCTCTTGTTTTCCACTGTACAGTGGAGACATGATTGTTTAAAGGTTCAGGAGCCAGTTATGTAATATCACATGGTTCTTTTCAGAAGTGATTGGCTGGGAATTACCAACTTTACCAATTAAATAAAGTGATATTGCAAAAGACATATATATTAAGCATAGACAAATGTCAAATATCAATAGGAGAATTGGTTTCTGAATCAACTGGTATGTTATTAAAGAATGAGCACAAAAGATTCAGTATAGACATTAATTTTGCTCCAAAGTGTGAATTAAGATATTGTCTTAGTAATCCTATAAAAAAAAGAATTCTAGATTATAGAATGGTTTCAGAACCAAAACTGTGCCTCAAAACATCTTTTGAACTGTTTAACTTACTACCTTTCCCTACTAATGTCAATGAGCTTACATAAACTTCATGTTATAAAAATGAAATTTCAACAAATACAGCTTTAGCACAATGAGGCCCTCAGAAAATATTTTGAGTCTCATGGCTTTGCTATATCCTAATATAAAATGTTACAAACATGGTTCTAAACTCTTCATAAAAAGAATCAGGGGTTGTCAATTAGACGAAATAATTCCCCCTAGGCTTTGAAAAATACCTTCTTATTTCTATTTCATAGCGATTTTTGTCTTGGCTAACTGGTCATTTTGGCCCCCTTCCTACATTTTTGTGAATTGACACTACTGAAAAGAACCTTAATACATCTCAAGCATACTCATATTATTAGGAATTGTGTTTTCAAAACTTATTGAAGAAGAATAAACTAAAACCAGGATTAAGAAAGAGCATTTTGTAAGCAATATTGATAGGGTAGGAGCAGAGCTATGAGCTTTGAAACACCTTCCTAGTGCATAATATAGGCCTTGGATCAATTTCTTGGAGCTTCATTCTTCTAGCTCAGCTACTTTCACAAATTTAAAATGCCTGTCATGTGAATTTTTACTCCAAGAACCATAAGAAATCATGCATGGAACACCTTTGAAATGAGAAAAGCCATTTGCAGAAATAGCAATTAATATACTTGTAAACAAAAACACTGAAAAGTTTAGTAAAACTATATATGAGGTTTTGTGGTAAATCTTGGAAAATAGTTACACTAGGAGGATGAAACTGTTGGGAATTAACTCAAAGCTTCAGTCATACAATAAAAAGCTGTTTCCAAGTCCCTGTCACTACTCCTTTTCTGTTTCTAATGCTTATAAAATTATATATAAAAGTGTTTATTACCTGTCTTAACTTTGAAAAAAAAAAAATTATCCTAAATTTTGGGTTGTGTTTTCTTTTCTTTTACTCTAGGTTCTTAAAAAGCAATTCTAATGATTTGAGTAAAATATAATGGTCATTACAATGATAATTATGCCCCAGCCCTCTCTCCCTGGTGGGTAGAATGTATAATTTCAGACAGTTTGAAAGATGGTGGGAAAACTGTGAATCAAAGTGGTAAATATTTTTTTTAATAGGTAAATAAAGCTATTGCATTATAGAAAAATTATTTTGTTATAATGATTTTTCCTTCAGAATTTTTGTGCTTCGCCTAGTACAATACCTGCCTTATTATGGGGGAGGTCCGTTTATGCAGTGTTTCAAACAGGGAATGAATGGTGAAAATCACCAAAGTTTGTCCAAGGTCATCAAAATGTCAGAATCCTGAAGGGGGAGTGGTAATAGACACTTCAAAAGACCTTCCAGCTTACTGACCTTCCTAGTACACATTTAAGGCTCTGAAAAAATTCCTGGAAATTTATCTACTAAACTTCACTGCTTCCTAAGACAGCAGAAATTAGCCCAAAGACAGGCTACTTTGAATGGTATGCTAAACAAATAAAGGGAACATACTTAACAAGTAAAAGCAGCCTAGGCTAATAGGCTATCATAGGATTCCTTACTTTACCTTATACTAGCCTATTTCAGAATATCATGGTTGCTTTTTTTGGTTACTAATTTCAGACAGTTTGAAAAAATGGTGGGAAAACTGTGAATATACGTGGTAAATATTTTTTTAATAGGTAAATAAAGCTTTTGCATCTTAAAAAATAGTTATTTTGTTACAATGATTTTTGCTTCAGAATTTTTGTGCTTAGCCTAATACAATACCTGCCTGAGTATGGGGGAGGTCTGTTTATGCAGTTTTTCAAATTGGGAATGAACAGCAAAAAATACCAAAGTTTGTCCAAGGTCATCAAAATGTCCGAATCCTTAAGGGGGAGTGGTAATAGATACTTCAAAAGACCTTCTAGTTTACTGACTACCCTAGTACACATTTTAGGCTCTGAAAAAATTCCTGAAAATTTATCTACTTATCTTCACTGCTTCCTAGGACAGCAAAATTTAGCCCAAAGATAGGCTATTTTGAATGGTATTCTAAACACATAAAGGAAACATGCTTAATAAGCAAAGGCAGCCTTTGCTAATAGGCTATCATTGGATTCATTATTGTACCCTATACTATCCTATTTCAAAATATCATGGTTGCTTTTTCAACAATGCACTTAGTCTTCTCTCTCCCCCCTGATGGTTCTAGATGCAGCCCTGATATTATATTCCATGCTATAATACTAGCCAGGCTACTCTAGGCTATCATAGAAAGGAGTTAGGTTAGGAAAATGAAATTTTCAGTAATGTACCCCAGGCCAAAAACATACTCAAGGAAGGTATTGTCAAACTGCTATGCCAACCCTCTTCTGATTTCTAAGCCTTAGAGATGTGTATACTTAACAGGTAGATACCTATAGGTACCTAAAAGGGTAAATATTTCACAGTTCACATAATTGACTTACAAATAAAGTGAACATACTACTCAATGCTTTTTTTTATGTTCTTTGCAAATCTAATACTATCTCAAATTCAAATTTAAGCACTTTTTTACCTAACTAACCTATCCTAACCTAATAATAAATAATTTTGACCCTGAAAAATTGTAGTATTATTTTGTTGAAAATGAATGACAAAATGGCACTGAGAAAACAGAATTATTTTGTTGACAACAATAGATAACTCATACTTTAATTGAAAATTTGTCATTTTTAAGAGCTGAAAAAGTGCTTAAATTTGAATTTGTAATAGAAGTGGTTATTATATTCATAAAGACCATAAAAAAGCCATCAAGTGGTATATTCATTTTATTGGTAAGTTAATTGTATGAACTGCAAAATATTTACCTCTAAAAGAACTAGCCTATATACCTATTAGGATTTGGACTAAACAACATTATATCTTAATTTATATTATTCAGTTTCTTTTTCTCTGGTTTTAGTTTTGAAAATGAAAGTCCTTTTTTTGAGTACAATTTGAAGCCATATAAATGCTTTTTTCTCAATTTAGTAAATGTAGGCTATTTACAAATCTTTGAAAATCCCTAATTGGGATTGAGCAAATTTGTGAAGCTAGAAACACATTTCTTGTAGGCCTATTGCTTTATGCAGGAGATCTTTTTTGCAATGTTTCACTTTTATAATACAATAATTTTTAAAGGTCATTGCCCTCTAAGGGGAGGAGTTGCAGTAGGCTAGGTTCCTTGAAATTCAATCCCAGGAAAAACTTCAGTTTATAGATCCATACCTGATAGTTTCACTTTTCCAACCTAGCCATTTTCCAGGATGGCAAAAATAACCTTGTTGAGAATTTTACCACATTTCATTTTAGTATTGGTTTTTGTGATGATGCTTCTTCTTTGTTAAAATGGATTTCTGTACTCTCAGCTCTAATAAACTTTAGTTTCCCCTGAGCAAGAAATATGATTCTGAAATAAATATTATTAGAAATGAATTTATTAGAGTGGATTACAATGGAAGGAAACATGATAGCCTAGGCTAGTCTGATTAGTAATGTTGCACATTGTAAACTAAGGATTTCATTGTTTTAGTTTTTATGCATTCCTAGGACAATATCTTGGACCATCAGAGGGGGGCGCACTTTCAGAAAAGTAACAATGATATTAGACAATAGGCTACCAACAGAATCTGAGAATACCCTCGCCTACTAATGTAATTTGTTTTAGACTTTTTCTTTTCCAAGTTTTCTTCCCTTAATAATAATCAACCAAGATTATATCACTTACTTGTAATAATCAAGGGTACGTAGATTAATATTGGCACAGTCAAATTTGACCTGATGTTACAGATGTTAAAGCAAAGCGAAAAAACATGAGATTGATTTTTGAATATTTTCATCAATTAAGTCATAGTTGACAAATTAAATTTTTACATCCGTTTTCGCTTTTCCAAGTGAAACCCTTACTGCTTTTTTACCCTTTCTGGCGGCTGCAGTCTCTAATTCGCGGTGCTTTTACTGCCGATTATTTTTCTTTTTTTTTTTTATTAAGTTTTTTTGTGATTTTTGTTCCATTTAGTTTAATTCTTGGTGAGGAGATCCAATGAGATTCAAATTTATTAAGCAGTTTCCATTTACCTGCTCACCAGCCCAAACTACTCAAAATGTTGTTATTCTAAAAGGTTCTTTGATTCCCCATGGCCTTCATTTAGTATGAATGTTTTTCTTAGAATGTTTTTCTCATCCCCCAGCCTTATAAGTATGAGCTCAAGTGATTGTCTCCAGTGGAAAATACTTATACAGAAAGGATCATAAGCAGCGCAATAGCGCTGCCTAAGTAAAAAGCAATATGGGCACAATGTATTATTTTTTTTTTGGTTTTCGATCAGGGCACTTCGTATAGAAGGAGTTGTCATAAAAACTTTGAAAGTGATTCATTCAATTGGAAATTGAAAGAGCTAGTTCCCTTTTTAGTGTTTGAAAGTGATTAGACAGCACGCAGTCCCCCAACACCATGCCCGTAATTTTCCCAAACATATTCAATCAAAATTTTGACAGAGCGATTTTGTTCATCATAGTTGAATTATTCAGTTTTTATGTCTTTGAGGATTACAACCCTGATACAGCCTTTAGGGCAAAGCGTACGTTATACCCCAGGGGCAGATAAGGTTTTTTACGGAAATGGTGGTATTGACTCCAGAGTGGGCTTATTGGATTGGAAATTAAAAGGATTAGTGGGAATTTTAAGAGTCAAAGTAATCTTAGGGGAACTACTCCCCCCCTTATGTTTTCTTTTCCTCAAATGCATCTGATAGGAATATTGTGATAGCCATTTTATTCAAAATAGTTTCAAGGTCATATAACAGGACCCTTGGGATTGAAACGACCAATCAGAACTTAAGGACAAGGGTTGTGAGTTATCAACCGGGTTATATAAGTTTTTTTTGGAAGGGTGATTGTGTAAATTTTAGAATAAACTTTTTTAATTAAAAATTGGAAGTTTGAGTTTCCTTTTAAGTTTCAAAAGTGTCGGAGGGCAATTGGAATGGGCCCAATAAATTCTTTTTTCCCGGAACACATCTAACCAAAATTGTGACATAGTCCAAAGGACAAATAAAAATGTCCCACGAGATCCTTCAGACAAAGGTTGTAAGTTATGCACTGGGGGCATATATGGTTTTTATTCTGTAAAACCCTGGGCATTTGATTGCAAATTAGAAGCTATAGTACCCTTTCTCATAGGTAGTGCAATAATACTGACTAAGTAAAAAGCGATGTTGGCAAAATGTGTTATTCTTTTCGTTTTTTTTTATACCAGGGCATTTCATTTAGAAGCAGTTTTTGCAAAAACTTTGAAAGGGGCTCATTCTGTTGGAAAGAGAAAGGGCTTTAATGTGAATCAAAATTCCATTTTTTAGAGTTTTGATTGCTATTGAGAAGGGTCGCTTCTAACTACAGTTCGTTACCACGAACTGTTTGAAAAGTGTCGGAGAGTGATTAGAGGAGAAGTCCACAATCGTGCCCTTACTCATAGGCAGTGCAATAGCGCTGCCTAATCAATAAGCGATTTTGGCAAAATGTATTGTTTTTTTCGTTTTCTTTTAAACCAAGGCACTTCATACAGAAGAAGTTGTCGCAAAAACTTCAAAAGGGGCCTATCTTGATTGGAATTTGAAAGGGTTTGGTCCCTATTTAATAGTTGAAAGTAATTTTGAGGAGAGCCTAGCCCCCAGCCCACCCATCATTTCCCCAAACACATCGAATCGGAATTTTGAGAAAACTATTTTGTTTAGCGTAGGCAAAAGCTTCAGAACTTACATCTTGATTTTGTTCGTTTTGAATTAGTTTATCTACTACTGGTGATTTGTAACAGTTTTACACTTGGAAAATTATTTGGCTTTATTTCTGCTCATTTTTGGCATAGTGGAGCTTTTTATTTTTCTTTGAAAAACTTGTTTTACGGAAAAAGTTTTTTCAATTAATTTTCCAAAAAGACGAGGGGAATTCAGGTGAACCTTTAATAAAATGTTGAGGGGAGTGTCCAACTAAATCAACCACTTGACTTAGTGCTCCTGCCGAAATGCTGTAGCAGTGATGCTACATGGAGCCTCCATTTAAACCGTTTTCTTGCAAGGATGTGGACGTCCTCCTGAATATTTGCCATGGCTAAGAAGGCACCTGTCGTGTCCTTCCATCTGGTTGGGGGACGACCTCTTGGGCGTTTTTCACCGTGCAGCACGGGATCAGGTCAAAAATCATTCGTGCGGGAGTGTCGGGGGGCATGTGAAGGAGATGTCCGTACCAGCGTAGTGTTCGTTGGGCGAGTTGGACTGACAAGGGCGTTTAAGCAGTTAACACCAGCAGGTTGTCGTTGCTAACAAACCGTGCCAGCGTAGTCCTTCAATGTGGCGAAGATGTTTTGTTTGGGCTATATTTACGGTGCTAAGCACAGACTGAGTGGCTGGCCAGGTTTCGGCTCCGTAAACAAGCACGGATCCCATTGAAGCATTGTATGTGCACATCTTGGTCATACGGCAGATAGAAGGTTTCCTCCAAAGGGTGCTTAGTCTTTTCACTACTGCTGAGTCTATGGCAATTCGGTACATTAGATCTTTGAGGATTGATCCATCAATCCTCCAGCCAAGGTATGTAATCCCTCAACAATCTCAGCTAGTTACGGCATAGGCAGCGTCTGTAAGTACTCTATCACTGTAGTGCAACCCGAACTGGAGGCAGCTTATGGCCCGAGTTATAATGTAGTCGGTGATACAATTAAATAGCTCTGGAGCAGCAGTACAGCCCTGACGGACTTCAGTATTGATTTCAAAAGATGGGCTGCGTCTGCCATTGAATTGCACGCAGCTCTCAGTCCCTTCGTGGAACCGCTAGAAAAGGTTGCAATACTTCACTGGTAGTCCCGTTGTTGACGGTATGAGCCAGAGTGTTTGCCGTTCGACAGAATCGAAAGCAGCCTTGAAATCCACGAAGGCAACACATGCTTTTTGTTGGAATTCTCGAGTCTTTTCTATCAGCTGCCGCATTGTTAATGTTTGCTCTACGGTAGACCTTCCGAGCATGAAGCCAGCGTGTTGGATTCTTTGCTGGCCTCTGACAGCGGTCCAAGATGGTCATAAAAAGAGCTTCCCTGGCGTTCTTTACGCTAAAGTTCGAATTTTGTTCAAATTCTTTAAGAATGCACCCTAAATCACAAAAGCCGGTTACATAGAATAAATTGCTCTTTTGAAATTGCTAAAAATACTTTTTTCATAAAGAGTGAGGTATAGACGAGGGAACGAACCCCCTCACATACGTAATAATTTCTGTTCGTTTTTAGTTTTAATGCTACTCCTTACTTTCAGTTGAAAAAACATTTTTGAACTTAATTTCTGATTGTTTTTTAAATAATACAAGGAAATCCAACACCTCCTTCATGGGAAATCTCTTCCTCCATGAAAAATCCTTCCAAGGAAAGATCCTCCCACGTAATCCTTTCGCCCAAGCCCCCCCCCCACCCCCAGAAAAAAATCCCCCTGAATTGTCTGTATACTTCCCAATCACCAATGTTATACGTAAGCAATTGGAAAACTTTATAACTTGCAGCCCTTCCCCCAGGGACCATGGGAGATTAAGTCGTCCTCAAAGACAAACTCGTTAGATTTTTCGACTATGTTGAACGGAATGGCTATTTCAAAATTTTTATCCGGTAATTTTGGAAAAAAGAGCCTAAAAGAGGGCCTAGTTGCCCTATATTTTTTGTCATTTAAAAAGGGCGCTAGAACTCTTAATTTCCGATCATATGAGCCCTCTCATTAGAGAAATACGCATTCGTAATATTTCTTCTGACAACAAAAAAAACAACAAAATTCCACCTCTCTGCAGACAGGGCTTGAAACCTATACAGTAGGTCTTTTGATACACTGAATCTAATGGTGTGATTTTCATTAAGATTCTTTGACTTTTAGAAGGTGTTTTCCTTTTTCTCGAAAATAACGCAAATTTTCTCAGGCTCGTAACTTTTCATGCGTAGAACTAAACTTCATGATATTTTTACCTTAAGTAGCGTTAATTGTGGGGCAGCGACGCGAAATTATAATTATCGGAAACATACAACGAAAAAAAGATGCTGAAAGTTAGTATAGTTATAAAATAATAAAACTGTATGATTCCTGTTAAAATTAGTGATAAAATATGAGCAAAATCGTAGAAAGGAGTTAAATAAAGCTGGAAAAATTAAAAGCCCTCTAAATTTGAATACCCTTCTTTTGGATTTTGTGAACTATGATTAACTCAGCCAGTTCATTATTTTTCTTTATATCTCTCAGAACAACATGCAATTAAAAATGTTTATTAGCTAATCACTAGATAGTCATAAGTACTTATTCATTATCTAATTATTTAATTTAAAGCTTACCTAAGATCGGCTTATCAGGATCGTAGCTGTACCGCCAATGTCCTCATAATACAGATTTATTTTTTAACTCACTCTTCTGGAAGAACTAGATAAAACTTTCCTCTTGACAGTTTGTTCAATTTCTGATGGAAGATCTTCAGAGAAGAGCGGAGTCTGCGGTATGATTTAACAGTATCATTTTATGCCCCGTTATTAATAGGCTAATTTTATTTTCCGTGATTATTGAAGTAGAACTTAGCCTACATTTAAGGCTAGAGTATAAACTAGCTCAAAGGCTACCTTAGAAACTTTGGTAAAATTACGGACAAGTTACTGCTATCTTGGAAAGGGATTGGGTTAGGAAAATGAAACTTTAACAGTGAATGTAGGGCCAAAAGCATAGGCTTACTCTGGGAAGGTAGGCTATTGCCAAGCTAGGCTACTGTGTTAATCCTCTTCTGATTTTTAGGCTGTAGAAATTTGCCTACTTGACAGGTTTTGACTTTGACTTTTGATAAAACAATATAATGCCGTATTTTCGATTTTTTTTTCTCTGATTTAAATTTTGGAAATATAATTCCTATTAGACCTATTTGATTAACATTTTAAGCTGTATCAGTGGCTGATTTACCTTGGTAGCTACCAGGATATGAAGGAAAATGTTCAGAAAACAATTTTTGCTTTACAATTTGTAGAATAATGATAATTAATATATTTGGTAAAATTCTAGTTAATTGACTTCTTGCTATCTTGGAAAGGGTTTAGGTTAGGAAAATGAAACTTTCAGGGATGAGTCTACAGGTTGAAGTATCTCCCAGGAAGGTATTTTAAAGTACCCACCTCCACTCCTTCTCCCTCTAGAGGGCCCTGAAGTTTGCCTACATGACAGGTCTCTAACTATTGAATTTTTGACAAAACAACATTTTACCTTAATTTTCAGTTACTAGTTGCCTTTTCTCTGCCTTTAGTTCTGAAAATGCAATTCCTGTTATTTGAGTAGAATTTGGAGCCATATCAATGTTTTTTTTTTCAAAATTTAGGAAATGTACTTGCATATCTTTAAAACCTTATAAAATGGAATTGAGCTAAGTTATGAACCTGAAAACAATTTTGTTGTATTTCAATTAACCAGAAGATCTATTTTGCAAAGTTTTACTTTTATAACACACATATTTTATAGGTCATCAAAGGTCAGGGCCCTCTAGAGGGAGAAGGAGTGGAGATAGTTGCTTCAAAATACCTTCCTGGGACATACTTTAGTCTGCAGATTCATCCCTGAAAGTTTCATTTTCCTAACCTAAACCCTTTCTGAGATAGCAAGAAGTCAATTAACTAGAATTTTACCAACATATTTTGCATGCAGTCTTGGTATAGGCTGCTTTACCCCCCCCCCCCCTAATTTGCAAATAGGCTTGTATAGGAGGAGGGTCAACCAGAAATGGATATGCTTCTAGAATTAGCATCTCTAAGTGTCTTAAGCTGGAAACTATGTTGTTTTGCAGCATAGTTTACAGCTCCTGGAACAAAACTAAACATTTACTGAAATATATTCTAAAAATACTTATTTATAACAATTCAAACCTCATTTAAAAGGCCACTCAAATATAAATAGTTTTCCTATTGTTTCAATTTGAATTTGCATTTTTCAAATGCTGTCAACTAACAATAGCACTTAATTTTGCAATTTGAAGCTTTGCTGTCAGCAATACAGGGTATCTCCCAATTCAGGGTATATATATGCACATTGTGTGGGGGGGGGGTAGAGTTCATGTTAAATTTGTAGTGGGCTGTATAATTTAGCTAGGATAAAAGTGAAAACATCATTTGATACTTTTTTTATGCTCTTTCATAATTAATATAAAATACCTTTGGGGCTTCTTTAAGGACTGAAGATCCAATTTGCAGAAGCTATTATTGAATTATGAAAAGCATAAAAAAGGCATCAAATGACATTTTCACTTTCATTCTAGTTAAATTATATAGCCAGCTGTAAATTTACTGGTTACTATGTTTTTTAAAATAATAAGAGTAAAAATTGTTTTTTTAACATGTTTCCTTCTCTCCAGTTAGTTCTCTTGGCAAATACCTAGGTAGGTACTTCTAAATGCCTTCTTGGAACATACTTTAGTCTATATTTCCATTGCTGAAAGTTTATTTTCCTAACCTAACCTCCTTCCAAAATAGCAAAAAGTAGCTTATCTAGAAATTTATCAAAATTTTATTGAAGGTCAAGATTAATAGGTACATTTATACTCTATATTCTATTATTTAGCTAGGAAGAAAGTGAATGCATCAATTAATGCCATTGAACCTTATTGCTCTGAAGTGCAAATTAAAGTAATTAAGGTAATTGTTAGGTTATGCTTTAATGATTACTTCTTGGGCAAATTCCATTTTAAGCCCTTAATGGGTCTCAAGATTTAACTTATTATAGTTTTTAGATTAGTTTAAGGTTTTAATGCACAATTCTCTTGGGAAGGAAGCCTGTTAAGAAGACAGTTCTTACTTCATAATGTGTAGATGCATATGTGATCAATTCTACTGCTCTCTAGAGGTCCCCTCATGCCACTTAGTGCATTCCCTGGGGTAAATATAGAATTACCTTACATATGTTTAGGGTACCTCCATATGAGGTACAGACCAGAGGGAGAACCTAGTCCCTTGGGGTCCATAATAGAAGCTGCAGCACTCTTGGTTAGGGTTATGATACAGGGAGAGGAGGAAGAATGCCCTTTGAATGTACACTCTGCAGAACCCATCAGCATGTAGACATATCCCATGAGTTACAAAACTTCTCCCAGCACTGGGTTAAATTGTATGGTGACTCAGGACACCATAATAGGAGGATTATGTGTAGGAGGCCAGTTGCAACAGAGTGTAAGATCCAGTTCTATGAACAACAGCCTGTGCAAAGGGCTGCCTGAACCCTGTCAGTGTACCAACAAGACTGAAGACCTTTTGGTCAACTCTATTCACACTTGGTTAGTGCTGCCCCTTGAGAAAATTATAGCCTAGTAACCAACACAGTATTAGCATAGGATTCTGGTAATTGGATAATTCTGCAGGGCTTGTTCTTTTTTGTGGGCATTTTCAGGCTGAAAAACCTCTTCCTAATTGATTTATCTACTATGGGTTGCTTCCCTATAGTAGCATCATATTTCTAAGCAAGAATATATAATGAGTCTGAGGTAATATGATTGAGATTGTCTGTGTAGGATATTACCAAGAGGGGCCTAGTCTTGTTTAGGTTAGGAAGGTATTAAGAATAGAATGCTAATCACTCATTTTATGACTAAAAAATGCAGGGCATCAGTCATAATAGTATATGCCCCTGTAGAACCTACTGAAAGAGATAGTAGTGACTCAGGTGAATTTTGCTTCAGTAAATAAGTAAGTTTATTTGTGACTTGCAATGATATTAAATAAATGTGGAGCAAAAAAAAAATCTAATTCACAAGGAAATGAGAAGGAAACACAACATAAAACAATATTCACTGAATCACTGATCTGGAATAAAAAAATGAGAGTATCACCAGCACAGACCTTCTTTGGAGTGTTGGTCCTCAGATCCTTAATGTTACCAACCAGCACTAGAGGGCCAATAAGTCCAAAATTAGAAACAGTCTTGTGATTTCTATACCATTTGGTGTTTATATTAGAAGATTTTAATGCCCAGGTTGGTAGAAATAGGGATATATGACATCCTAGCCAAGTTGAATTTGGTGTAGGAAAAGAAAATGGTAATGGCTACATACTTTGCAATTTTGTAGGTATTTCAGTCTAGTTATAACCAATAAAGTATTTGGTAATAGAATGGCCCATAAGTTGAAATGGTATTCATGTAATGGTAAGACAGTGAACCTTATTGATTGTGTTATTGCAAACCAAAGATTGGTAGGATCAATGCAAGAAAATAGGGTATAAAGGAGTGCTGTTATTGATGTTAAAAATAAAGATCACCATCTAGTTTCTAGGGTTAATTTAAAGTGGATAGTTTGGATGCACAAGTACAAATAGCAATGAAGACAACACTGCCCCTCTATATCAAACAAACACAACTTACTAACAACAGGAAAATTTTTCCAAGACAGTGAAATTCCACTGCATTGAAAAAATCTCCCTATTGTTTCTAAGTTGTGTTTGATTTCAGCATAACTACCTTCTGGGAAGCTATGATGCTGGCAGACTCCATGATGAAATTTGAGAGAAACTTTTGAGGAATAGATGAAAAAAAAATTAAAGAGTTTCAGATTTGACAATGTAGAAAATGGATAGAATAATTTTAGGAAAATAGTTTTGTGAAGTTGCTGATAGTGTCTTAAGGAAGAAAGTTGGGAACGCGGCTAAGAATATTAGTGAAAATGCTTTATGTTTAATAAAGTGTAGAAGGGGCTACCTGAGTGATATATCATGTGAAAATAAGAGGCCACAAGGAGTGCCTCTCCTTAATATAAAAAAAATAATATATATAAATATAAATATAAAAAATAATATCATAAATAGAGTAAGAACCAGTAGATATCTGGGATTTATTATTGATGAGAATATTTTGTGGAAAGAATATGCTAAATTGATTGGTAACAAACTTTCAAGGTCCTTTGGAGTTATCCGCCATCTTAAATTCCATTTCCCTAAAAAAAAAAAAATGCTGAAAATGATTTATCATTCTATTTTTCATCCCCATTTGTCTTATGGATGCTATATATGGGCAAGCAACTTCATCTCATGTTATAAGAGAATCCAGATCATCCAAAATAAGGTCATTGAAATTATGTCACCTCTTCAGCATTCAGATAACATTAACCTCCATTTTAAACTTACTAAAATATTTGATGTGTCAAAGACTAGGGATTTTCAGATTGCAACTTTTTGTTTTAAATATTTTAGCAACCTCCTTCCATCATCATTTGAAAATCTATTCACTTTAAATCAAGATTTGCAAACTTACAAAATGTGAAATTCATGTGACATGGTCCATGAGACACTGTCAACAAATAGAGCTTCTTTTTTAATTAGATTTTTTGCACCAGCTATTTGGAGTCTCATACCCTTGGAAATCCGGAACTCAAACAACCTTATTACCTTCAAGTGAGCAGTGAAGGGTCATTACAGAAATACTGTTTAGATTTGAATATTGTTGGGTCTTCCTCTTTTTGGTCTTTTTCTCTTCTTTCCTTTTTTTCTTTTCTTTCTCTTTGTCACCCCTGTTTTTTCTCTCTTTTTTGATAAATCCAGTCTGTTTGTTGTTTCTATTTGTTGATTGTTTAATTATTCTTGTTTAAATATATGATTGAATTGAATATGAACCCACAGAAGTGTGAAGTGGAGGCTATGGATAAAATAGCCCTAGATCTGGAAGATGCAACTTGACAGCATAATAGTAAAATATTAGGCTGGTTTTAGCAAGGGTAGAAGGTGTTTCAACCAAATTTTCACTCTTAGGTTAATAATTGAGAAGTGCCTGAGTCATCAAACACCCCTTGTCCTCAGTTTATTGTCCTCAGATTGTGAGCATGATTTTAATTCAGCTGGTTGAATAGCCTTAGCAATGGTCTTATTGTTGTATGGTCTACAAGAGAAAGGTATTAAAGTGATTAGTACTATATACAAGGATAACACTGCTGTTGCTCAGGTAGAAATGAGGTTAGTAGCTGGTTTGTATTAAGTCCAGGAGTTAATCAGGGTTGTGTTCTATCCCCATTTTTATGGTCTTTGAATTAAGGAGCACAGGATAGGCATAAAATCAAATACAGAAGACATATATATATATATATATATATATATATATATATATATATATATATATATATATATATATATATTGTGATGCTTAAGAAGTTATAGATCCTTCAGAAAAAATAGACCAAAGAAATAAACTTGAATTTGTGATAGAAAAGCAACATCTTCTTCAACTTCTGTTTTTACTAATACTATTGATGCTACCAAAGTTAAGGGCACTACTATTGATTCTACTTCTACTATAATGTCTACTACTAACATTACTTTCCCAGAATTAGATTATGCTGATGATTTTAGCTTCCTAGATGAAAGTGTCAGCACTATGAAGGAATCTTAAGAGGTTCTGCTAGTTCATAATGCTAGAATAGGTTTGAAAATTAATGTTAAGAAGACTAAGTTGCTAGGGCCATGATTAAGTGAAGATGAAAAGGTGACATTTGGCAACAAAAGATTGATCAAGTGGACCACTTCACTTACCTTGGTAAGATTATTAGTAAAGATGTGCACGCAGGGAAGATGTTAAAAGTAGAATAGCCAAGGCCCAGGGTGTTGTTTCACTGTTAAAAAAAAGTTTGGTAGAATAGGAGATCTGTAAGCCAAGATTAGAATATTAGATACTACTGTGATAACAATGGTCTAACATGGTTCTGAAGCATGGGTGCTCCAAAAAACAGAGGAAGATTTTTCCACAGAAATTGCCCACAGATTATCTTGGGTATCCAACTGACTGACTGTATTTCAAACAGTAGGCTGTACAATCCTGCTTTTTAGAGCTACAATGAGAGAAAGGTTGATATGGCTAGGACATCCTCTACAGATGAAGGATGACAGATTGCCAAAGATCTACTTTTTTGCCAGCTGTCTAGGGCTAAATAGAACTTGAGCCATATATTTGTAAATTGCAGGTGGGGGTAAAATATTGTGGAAGTGACTTCAAAATTTGTTAAGTACAATCTTTCTGCGTATTATGAAGTAATATATGTTCTTAGCATGTTTCTTCTCAAGAGCCCCAATTATGCATTAGTATCAAGTTACAAAATTAGTTGAAAACTAATTAGATATAAAAATTAGCTTTTAAATGAGCTCTCAAACAACCATACAATATTTTAGTGCCCAGTTAGCAGCAAAGAAAAAAGAGATCAATACAACCCATGTAAAATATGATTTTCCTTGTTTTTCAATGTGTTGACCATAAGTTTTCTGTTTAGAATTCTTGACAATGGTGTATTTTTGTTTTGCAGTGATGCTGTTTTAAGTTGTTTTGGGATCTTTAAAAATTCCTCAAATTTGTTTTCAAAATGACATTTTATTGTTAATATTCATCAAAGTAGTAATTACCATTCCTTAATCAGCTACAAATGGCAAGTTTTTCTCAATGCACAGTTTTTTCAGAAATGGATTTTTTAACTTTTGGTTACTATGGGCTGTTTTAAGCCTCTTTAAAGGGCTCAAAAAGGCTTTGCCCCAGAAACAATTTTTTGTTGGAAAAGAGCATAAAAAATGCATTAAAATGTTTTGTGCTGTTCAGTATAAACTTCGTGATCTTTTTTGTCTATGGAAGGAATAAACCTATTAAGTAATAAGACTAATAGTAAATATAAGACTATTGAGTAAGGAATAAACCTATCAAAATCTAAAATCATTGGAATGAGGATAAATAACAAGTATAGATGCTCATTTACTTCCTGAAAAAAAGAGGAAACTTGCCAGAATTGGATAATTGCTAAACCTGGTAATTGCACCTCATTGGACAATCAGCCAAAACTTGACCTCAAACTCAAAAACTTCTAGAGACAATTTCATTTGCCAAATTGAAGGTATGTTCCTCAGACACATACAAATTATATTTAATGATTTTTCCATATTAAAGCTTT